>NC_091302.1:44867523-44877523 GCF_038502225.1 Cherax quadricarinatus | reverse complement strand
TAGTACATGAAGGTAGTACATGAAGGTAGTACCTGAAGGTAGTACATGAAGGTAGTACATGAAGGTAGTACATAAAGGTAGTACATGAAGGTAGTACCTGAAGGTAGTACATGAAGGTAGTACATGAAGGTAGTACATGAAGGTAGTACATGAAGGTAGTACCTGAAGGTAGTACCTGAAGGTAGTACATGAAGGTAGTACCTGAAGGTAGTACATGAAGGTAGTACATGAAGGTAGTACCTGAAGGTAGTACATGAAGGTAGTACATGAAGGTAGTACATGAAGGTATTACATGAAGGTAGTACCTGAAGGTAGTACATGAAGGTAGTACATGAAGGTAGTACATGAAGGTAGTACATGAAGGTAGTACATGAAGGTAGTACCTGAAGGTAGTACCTGAAGGTAGTACATGAAGGTAGTACATGAAGGTAGTACATGAAGGTAGTACATGAAGGTAGTACATGAAGGTAGTACATGAAGGTAGTACTTAAAGGTAGTACATGAAGGTAGTACATGAAGGTAGTACATGAAGGTAGTACATGAAGGTAGTAAATGAAGGTAGTACATAAAGGTAGTACCTGAAGGTAGTACATGTAGTACATGAAGGTAGTACCTGAAGGTAGTACATGAAGGTAGTACATGAAGGTAGTACATAAAGGTAATACATGAAGGTAGTACATGAAGGTAGTACATAAAGGTAGTACCTGAAGGTAGTACATGAAGGTAGTACATGAAGGTAGTACCTGAAGGTAGTACATGAAGGTAGTACATGAAGGTAGTACATGAAGGTAGTACATGAAGGTAGTACATGAAGGTAGTACATGAAGGTAGTACTTGAAGGTAGTACATGAAGGTAGTACATGAAGGTAGTACATGAAGGTAGTACATGAAGGTAGTACATAAAGGTAGTACATAAAGGTAGTACCTGAAGGTAGTACATGAAGGTAGTACATGAAGGTAGTACATGAAGGTAGTACATGAAGGTAGTACCTGAAGGTAGTACATGAAGGTAGTACCTGAAGGTAGTACATGAAGGTAGTACCTGAAGGTAGTACATGAAGGTACTACATGAAGGTAGTACCTGAAGGTAGTACATGAAGGTAGTACATGAAGGTAGTACATGAAGGTAGTACCTGAAGGTAGTACATAAAGGTAGTACCTGAAGGTAGTACATGAAGGTAGTACCTGAAGGTAGTACATGAAGGTAGTACATGAAGGTAGTACCTGAAGGTAGTACCTGAAGGTAGTACATGAAGGTAGTACATGAAGGTAGTACATGAAGGTAGTACATGAAGGTAGTACCTGAAGGTAGTATATGAAGGTAGTACATGAAGGTAGTACATGAAGGTAGTACCTGAAGGTAGTACATGAAGGTAGTACCTGAAGGTAGTACATGAAGGTAGTACCTGAAGGTAGTACATGAAGGTAGTACCTGAAGGTAGTACCTGAAGGTAGTACATGAATGTAGTACCTGAAGGTAGTACCTGAAGGTAGTACATGAAGGTAGTACATGAAGGTAGTACCTGAAGGTAGTACATGAAGGTAGTACATGAAGGTAGTACATGAAGGTAGTACATGAAGGTAGTACCTGAAGGTAGTACATGAAGGTAGTACATGAAGGTAGTACATGAAGGTAGTACCTGAAGGTAGTACCTGAAGGTAGTACCTGAAGGTAGTACATGAAGGTAGTACATGAAGGTAGTACCTGAAGGTAGTACCTAAAGGTAGTACATGAAGGTAGTACCTGAAGGTAGTACATGAAGGTAGTACATGAAGGTAGTACATGAAGGTAGTACCTGAAGGTAGTACATGAAGGTAGTACCTGAAGGTAGTACATGAAGGTAGTACCTGAAGGTAGTACCTGAAGGTAGTACCTGAAGGTAGTACCTGAAGGTAGTACCTAAAGGTAGTACATACATGAAGGTAGTACATGAAGGTAGTACATGAAGGTAGTACCTGAAGGTAGTACCTGAAGGTAGTACTTGAAGGTAGTACCTGAAGGTAGTACCTAAAGGTAGGACATACATGAAGGTAGTACATGAAGGTAGTACATAAAGGTAGTACGTACATGAAGGTAGTACATGAAGGATGAAGGTAGTACATACATGAAGGTAGTACATACATGAAGGTAGTACATACATGAAGGTAGTACACACATGAAGGTAGTGCATGAAGGTAGTACATGAAGGTAGTACACACATGAAGTTAGTACACACATGAAGGTACTACATACATGAAGGTAGTACATGAAGGTAGTACACACATGAAGGTAGTACACGCATGAAATTAGTACACACATGAAGGTAGTACATGAAGGCAGTACACACATGAAGGTAGTACATGAAGGTAGTACACACATGAAGGTAGTACACACATGAAGGTAGTGCATGAAGGTAGTACATGAAGGTAGTACACACATGAAGGTAGTACACACATGAAGGTAGTACACACATGAAGGTAGTACACACATGAAGGTAGTACATGAAGGCAGCACACACATGAAGGTAGTACATGAAGGTAGTACATGAAGGTAGTACACACATGAAGGTAGTACACACATGAAGGTAGTACACACATGAAGGTAGTACATGAAGGCAGTACACACATGAAGGTAGTACATGAAGGTAGTACATGAAGGTAGTACACACATGAAGGTAGTACATGAAGGTAGTACACACATGAAGGTAGTACATTAAGGTAGTACACACATGAAGGTAGTACACACATGAAGTTAGTACACACATGAAGGTAGTACACATGAAGGTAGTACATGAAGGTAGTACACACATGAAGGTAGTACATTAAGGTAGTACACACATGAAGGTAGTACACACATGAAGTTAGTACACACATGAAGGTAGTACACATGAAGGTAGTACATGAAGGCAGTACACACATGAAGGTAGTACATGAAGGTAGTACATGAAGGTAGTACACACATGAAGGTAGTACATGAAGGTAGTACACACATGAAGGTAGTACATGAAGGCAGTACACACATGAAGGTAGTACACACATGAAGGTAGTACATGAAGGTAGTACACACATGAAGGTAGTACATGAAGGCAGTACACACATGAAGATAGTACACACATGAAGGTAGTACATGAAGGTAGTACACACATGAAGGTAGTACATGAAGGTAGTACACACATGAAGGTAGTACACACATGAAGGTAGTACATGAAGGTAGTACATGAAGGTAGTACACACATGAAGATAGTACACACATGAAGGTAGTACATGAAGGTAGTACACACATGAAGGTAGTACATGAAGGCAGTACACACATGAAGGTAGTACACACATGAAGGTAGTACATGAAGGTAGTACACACATGAAGGTAGTACACACATGAAGGTAGTACACACATGAAGGTAGTACATGAAGGCAGTACACACATGAAGATAGTACACACATGAAGGTAGTACATGAAGGTAGTACATGAAGGCAGTACACACATGAAGATAGTACACACATGAAGGTAGTACACACATGAAGGTAGTACACACATGAAGGTAGTACAAACATGAAGGTAGTACATGAAGGTAGTACATGAAGGTAGTACACACATGAAGGTAGTACACACATGAAGGTAGTACATGAAGGTAGTACATGAAGGTAGTACACACATGAAGGTAGTACATGAAGGTAGTACACACATGAAGATAGTACACACATGAAGGTAGTACATGAAGGTAGTACATGAAGGTAGTACACACATGAAGGTAGTACATGAAGGTAGTACACACATGAAGGTAGTACATGAGGGTAGTACACACATGAAGGTAGTACATGAAGGTAGTACATGAGGGTAGTACATGAGGGTAGTACATGAAGGTAGTACATGAGGGTAGTACACACATGAAGGTAGTACACACATGAAGGAAGTACTCACATGAAGGTAGTACACACAAGAAAGTACACACATGAAGGTAGTACATGAAGGTAGTACATGAGGGTAGTAAACACATGAAGGTAGTACACACATGAAGGAAGTACTCACATGAAGGTAGTACACACAAGAAAGAAGTACACACATGAAGGTAGTACACACATGAAGTACACACATGTAGTACACACATGAAGGTAGTACATGAAGGTAGTACACACATGAAGGAAGTACACACATGAAGGTAGTGCATGAAGGTAGTACACACGAGGGTAGTACACATATGACGGTAGTACACACATGAAGGTAGTACACACATGAAGGTAGTGCATGAAGGTAGTACACACGAGGGTAGTACACATATGACGGTAGTACACACATGAAGGTAGTACACACATGAAGGTAGTGCATGAAGGTAGTACACACGAGGGTAGTACACATATGACGGTAGTACACACATGAAGGTAGTACACACATGAAGGTAGTACACACGAGGGTAGTACACACATGACGGTAGTACACACATGAAGGTAATACACACATGACGGTAGTACACACATGAAGGTAATACACACATGACGGTAGTACACACATGAAGGTAATACACACATGACGGTAGTACACACATGAAAGTAGTACACACATTAAGGTAGTACATGAAAGTAGTACACACATTAAGGTGGTACATGTAGTACATATGAATGTAGTACACACACGAAGGTAGTACATGATAGTACACACATTAAGGTAGTACATGATAGTACACACATTAAGGTAGTACATGATAGTACACACACGAAGGTAGTACATGATAGTACACACATTAAGGTAGTACATGATAGTACACACATTAAGGTAGTACATGATAGTACACACACGAAGGTAGTACATGATAGTACACACATTAAGGTAGTACATGATAGTACACACATTAAGGTAGTACATATGAAGGTAGTACACACACATGAAGGTATAGTACAGTTTAGGATACCAAGATACAGACAGGTTGGTACTGGGAACTCAGCTGAGCGAAACATTGTGGTGTGTCCATTAAGTATCGCTCATATATTTCGTGGGAGTGCTATGATCACCCACGTTAATATTCAACCACTGATCACCAATACACCTACAAGATACATCGTCTCTCTCTCGCTTATTTAGAACCATCTGAAGTGTTTGTCTCCATGAAAACATAATGTGGCGATTAATCTTTACCAGATACCATATCAAAATATTTTAGATTTGTGTGAATAGTCAAATTCAAGAAAGAGTTGCCCTGGCTCGCTGGAAAGCGTGTTTTACCCTAAAGCTCCAGGCTTGATGCATGTAGACAAAAACACAAATATTAACTGTATAGACACGCCACTCAGGGTAAGATAGAGTCTAAAAACTAGCTTAGTACTAAATATCATGGCTAAAAATAGTTTCAAAGCGGAGAGAAGTGTATCGTGGGTCCGGCAGCCCCGCCGCCGAGTAAGGGCACAATATTCCAGACATCTGGAGTCATTTATTTACCCTCAATATTCTTCCCTCCATTAACAATCCCAGAGAACTCTTCACGTTACACAACAGCTCCTACCAAGCTCCGGTAATTGCCGGTGGCAGGGTATGTAGCCTACTCGGTACAGAAGTTATCAAAGTACCGAGAAATGTAAATAAGGACTAGCTAGACGACAACGCAATCGCAGTTCTAAATATAACTCGCAGGCTCTGACTGCTGCGCAAATGCCGAAAACAAGGCTTAAATCTCCCCTATTTTTTCTTGTCCACACACATTGATAGCTCTCATTTTAACAAGAGGAGGTTAAAAAGAAAAAGAGGGTGCACAGTCCTAGCTATGAGAATAGGGACAATACGCTGATAGAGGAGGCGAAAAGCAAATGTAGGAGAGGAAAACAAAAACATTAGTGTGTCCTTCAAGAAAACCTGGACCAAAATAGCCATGGCAAACATGTGGGCAAGTTGTTTGAGGAGCGCACTGCGTAGCATCAAGGTAGAATTAATTACACACCTCAGGTAATGCAGGCTGTACACTGCCCATTTATGAGACCTATTACATAATTTTTATTATTATTATTATTATTATTATCGTCATCATCATTATTCACATGTAAGTATTTAAGTTTAAGCACAGGTATACATAAGTACAATTATCATACATAGTGTAAATTACGCAGGATAACCCCAGAAAAGTCAAAGTGACTGATTTCCATTCTGGGTTTGAATTTAATGTTATCCCAGATTAAACCTACATAATGTAATTATATGCGCTCATGACGTGTTTGCTCACAAGACAACTGCAAAAATAATGAGTTATGTACGTAAAAGTCTAAAAGTGTAGATGATTCTGCTCATGGAAAGTCTGAGGCTTGATCCTTCCATCCGCTGAACGGCGGGACCTAACTGTACATACCAAGTTCTCCAACCTTCCTCACACACTAACTGTACATACCAAGTTCTCCAACCTTCCTCACACACTAACTGTACATACCAAGTTCTCCAACCTTCCTCACACACTAACTGTACATACCAAGTTCTCCAACCTTCCTCACACACTAACTGTACATACCAAGTTCTCCAACCTTCCTCACACACTAACTGTACATACCAAGTTCTCCAACCTTCCTCACACACTAACTGTACATACCAAGTTCTCCAACTTTCCTCACACACTAACTGTACATACCAAGTTCTCCAACCTTCCTCACACACTAACTGTACATACCAAGTTCTCCAACCATCCTCACACACTAACTGTACATACCAAGTTCTCCAACCATCCTCACACACTAACTGTACATACCAAGTTCTCCAACCTTCCTCACACACTAACTGTACATACCAAGTTCTCCAACTTTCCTCACACACTATCAAACTCATTCACTAAGACAAATATAAAAGCATCCGCTTCACAACCGAAAGAACTCGGGTTGGATATCTTGGGTGAGGTGAGACAGTGGGCAAGACTCCTTATACCTGCCCTGCGGGTTCAGCCGTTTTTTTTCCCTGTTGGAATATAATAACCCTTATACCTGCTGTCTCTGGTAGGACGGTCGACACGTAGCCTAATACAAAGACACTTAAAGCTGAGGAAGACTTTATCAAGACTACACTCAAAGGTAAGAGAAACTAAGTAGTGAAGTGTTTCTGGATTAAAATAGGCTTTGTTTTATTCTACCTGCTACCCCTGTTTTTCTAGCAGTAAATAATACCGAGTGGTTAACATTATATAGTACCTTTGATATACCTTTGAAGAGTTTCGAGAGTTTATCTACTCTCTGAGCTCGGCCATGGGCCAGGCTCATCCGGTGCTTGCCTGGTCAACCAGGCTGTTGCTGCTGGAGGCCAGCTGCAATCATCCTGGTAAATAGACTGTTGACTGCTGTTAGCAGTCAACAGTCTATTTACCAGGATGATTGCAGTCAATACTAGTTAAATGTTAGCAGTAAATAATAACTGGATGATAGTTGACTGTTGTGTGTACCATCCTAGGCACACACAACAATCATGGACCCCAACGGTAATGAAAATAACACTGCTTAGCTGATCCTAGACAAGAGTTAACTAATACCTCGGATAGTTTTAAAAATAAATCAGTGGGGATGGGTACATACAAGTATACAAACACGTCTGTCAACACTTATATCTTAAATGTTTTTTCTAGCCTTTCAGAGCTGTTGTACTGCAACACAGATTCTGGAACAGAAAACCAGCTCCTCTGGGATCCTTTGTTTCTCTGATTAGTCTTTTGCCTAGCGCCTTAGGAACTTGGGTACGTTGTCTTCCCATAAGCCAAGAGGGTCTCTAACCCTATGAAAGCTAACTTGTAATGACGAGAAAGTTCACTGCATTTTCTAAGCTTCTGAGACTCCCTGAAGCTGACAGCAGCACCTCGTTCATCTCTGCTGAGCTGGAGAAAAGTATCAGCTAATGGGGAAACACAAGTGTAGTCCCATACCACCTGCTTGCTATCTGCCCAGGCTTGAAAGGTTATTCCTTTTGGCTGCCATCGGATCTGCATAGTTGTTGCAGCTCACGCACTGCCGGGCATCTGGCAGTTGCAAGATTTCTCTTGACGAACTTTGCGAAGTTTTCCTCACATACAAGGCAAACAAGACCACGGTACCCGAATCGGTCTGCTAATGTACTGCCGCAAATACTCTTCAGTTCGGTGAGGACAGAGACAAGGCAAAGAGCAACATTTATACGAATGGCCTGAGGATCGAGGTAGATACCTTGAGAGAAATTATGTATAGCCAACAGGCGATCCCCTGAATGAGGAGCTCTCACAGCCAAGAGAACTTTGTTTCTCCCTTACGCACTCTCAAGCACTGGGAATGGTTTGGTGTAAGACTTGCCTCGCAAGTGTATGTGCTACATCACGCACACTTACACAGACACACACACAATATCATAAAATTTACCCATTTTCGACCACTTCAGGTAACTTAATAATGGTCTAGGAGGATCGAAACGTCGTCGAAAGAATCCTCTCGAAAGTGTGGTTTAAAATTTCTTATATCCTTTCTAATTCTAAACTGATCTAACCTGAAGTGATTGTTTGAGGTTGATGTCGCAACTAGCAGCACATCACTGCTTCCCTGTACAACTAGTAGCACATCACTGCTTCCCTGTACTAGTAGCACATCACTGCTTCCCTGTACAACTAGTAGCACATCACTGCTTCCCTGTACTAGTAGCACATCACTGCTTCCCTGTACAACTAGTAGCACATCACTGCTTCCCTGTACAACTAGTAGCACATCACTGCTTCCCTGTACAACTAGTAGCACATTACTGCTTCCCTGTACAACTAGTAGCACATCACTGCTTCCCTGTACAACTAGTAGCACATCACTGCTTCCCTGTACAACTAGTAGCACATCACTGCTTCCCTGTACAACTAGTAGCACATCACTGCTTCCCTGTACAACTAGTAGCACATCACTGCTTCCCTGTACAACTAGTAGCACATCATTGCTTCCCTGTACAACTAGTAGCACATCACTGCTTCCCTGTACAACTAGTAGCACATCACTGCTTCCTTGTACAACTAGTAGCACATCACTGCTTCCCTGTACAACTAGTAGCACATCATTGCTTCCATGTACAACTAGTAGCACATCACTGCTTCCCTATACAACTAGCAGCACATCACTGCTTCCCTGTACAACTAGTAGCACATCACTGCTTCCCTGTACAACTAGCAGCACATCATTGCTTCCCTGTACAACTAGTAGCACATCACTGCTTCCCTGTACAACTAGTAGCACATCATTGCTTCCCTGTACAACTAGTAGCACATCACTGCTTCCCTGTACAACTAGTAGCACATCACTGCTTCCCTGTACAACTAGTAGCACATCACTGCTTCCCTGTACAACTAGTAGCACATCATTGCTTCCCTGTACAACTAGTAGCACATCACTGCTTCCCTGTACAACTAGTAGCACATCACTGCTTCCCTATACAACTAGCAGCACATCATTGCTTCCCTGTACAACTAGTAGCACATCATTGCTTCCCTGTACAACTAGCAGCACATCACTGCTTCCCTGTACAACTAGCAGCACATCACTGCTTCCCTGTACAACTAGCAGCACATCACTGCTTCCCTGTACAACTAGCAGCACATCACTGCTTCCCTGTACAACTAGCAGCACATCACTGCTTCCCAACTAGCAGCACATCACTGCTTCCCTGTACAACTAGCAGCACATCACTGCTTCCCTGTACAACTAGCAGCACATCACTGCTTCCCTGTACAACTAGCAGCACATCACTGCTTCCCTGTACAACTAGCAGCACATCACTGCTTCCCTGTACAACTAGCAGCACATCACTGCTTCCCTGTACAACTAGCAGCACATCACTGCTTCCCTGTACAACTAGCAGCACATCACTGCTTCCCTGTACAACTAGCAGCACATCACTGCTTCCCTGTACAACTAGCAGCACATCACTGCTTCCCAACTAGCAGCACATCACTGCTTCCCTGTACAACTAGTAGCACATCACTGCTTCCCTGTACAACTAGCAGCACATCACTGCTTCCCTGTACAACTAGCAGCACATCACTGCTTCCCTGTACAACCAGCAGCACATCAC
>NC_091302.1:44860023-44862523 GCF_038502225.1 Cherax quadricarinatus | reverse complement strand
TGGAGTACGGTTACGGTCAGGGCTGGAGTAAGGCATCGGGCTGCAGCCCAGCGGCCTCCGCCAGCTGCAGGGTCTCCAGGGGCTGCAGCCCAGCGGTCTCCGCCAGCTGGAGGGTCTCCAGGGGCTGCAGCCCAGCGGTCTCCACCAGGTGGAGGGTCTCCAGGGGCTGCAGCCCAGCGGTCTCCACCAGGTGGAGGGTCTCCAGGGGCTGCAGCCCAGCGGCCTCCGCCAGCTGGAGGGTCTCCAGGGGCTGCAGCCCAGCGGTCTCCACCAGGTGGAGGGTCTCCAGGGGCTGCAGCCCAGCGGTCTCCGCCAGCTGGAGGGTCTCCAGGGGCTGCAGCCCAGCGGCCTCCGCCAGCTGGAGGGTCTGCAGGGGCTGCAGCCCAGCGGTCTCCACCAGGTGGAGGGTCTCCAGGGGCTGCAGCCCAGCGGTCTCCACCAGGTGGAGGGTCTCCAGGGGCTGCAGCCCAGCGGTCTCCACCAGGTGGAGGGTCTCCAGGGGCTGCAGCCCAGCGGTCTCCACCAGCTGGAGGGTCTCCAGGGGCTGCAGCCCAGCGGTCTCCGCCAGCTGGAGGGTCTCCAGGGGCTGCAGCCCAGCGGTCTCCGCCAGCTGGAGGGTCTCCAGGGGCTGGAGGACCTCCAGGGGCTGGAGGGCCTCCAGGGGCTGGAGGGCCTCCAGGGGCTAGAGGGCCTCTAGGGGCTGGAGGGCCTCCAGGGGCGGGAGGGCCTCCCGGGGCGGGAGGGCCTCCAGGGGCTGGAGGGCCTCCAGGGGCTGGAGGGCCTCCAGGGGCTGGAGGGCCTCTAGGGGCTGGAGGGCCTCCAGGGGCTGGAGGTCCTCGAGGGGCTGGAGGACCTCCAGGGGCTGGAGGGCCTCCAGGGGCTGGAGGGTCTCCAGGGGCTGGAGGACCTCCAGGGGCTGGAGGGCCTCCAGGGGCTGGAGGGCCTCCAGGGGCTGGAGGGCCTACAGGGGCTGGAGGGTCTCCAGGGGCTGGAGGACCTCCAGGGGCTGGAGGGCCTCCAGGGGCTGGAGGGTCTCCAGGGGCTGGAGGGCCTCCAGGGGCTGGAGGGCCTACAGGGGCTGGAGGGCCTCCAGGGGCTGGAGGGTCTCCAGGGGCTGGAGGGCCTCCAGGGGCTGGAGGGCCTCCGGGGGCTGGAGGGCCTCCGGGGGCTGGAGGGCGTCCAGGGGCTGGCGGGCCTACAGGGGCTGGAGGGCCTACAGGGGCTGGAGGGTCTCCAGGGGCTGGAGGACCTCCAGGGGCTGGAGGGTCTCCAGGGGCTGGAGGGCCTCCAGGGGCTGGAGGGCCTCCAGGGGCTGGAGGGCCTACAGGGGCTGGAGAGTCTCCAGGGGCTGGAGGACCTCCAGGGGCTGGAGGGCCTCCAGGGGCTGGAGGGCCTACAGGGGCTGGAGAGTCTCCAGGGGCTGGAGGACCTCCAGGGGCTGGAGGGCCTCCAGGGGCTGGAGGTCCTCCACAGATATTCTCAACAATTTACTGATGTTTTGGACAAATTTGTTTCCAAGAAATTATGCGAACTAAATATGTATTGTGGTTAA
The DNA here is from genome assembly GCF_038502225.1 of Cherax quadricarinatus. NCBI lineage: Eukaryota > Metazoa > Arthropoda > Malacostraca > Decapoda > Parastacidae > Cherax > Cherax quadricarinatus. The sequence continues at coordinate 44,860,971 of NC_091302.1, read as the reverse complement.
TCTTGCCAAAATAAATTTAATATTTCTTTAATTTTTTCCCATTTGAAAATATTATAAGTGGGAGCCTCACAGTACCTGTAGCCCAGGAGCCTCACAGTACCTGTAGCCCAGGAGCCTCACAGTACCTGTAGCCCAGGAGCCTCACAGTACCTGTAGCCCAGGAGCCTCACAGTACCTGTAACCCAGGAGCCTCACAGTACCTGTAGCCCAGGAGCCTCACAGTACCTGTAGCCCAGGAGCCTCACAGTACCTGTAGCCCAGGAGCCTCACAGTACCTGTAGCCCAGGAGCCTCACAGTACCTGTAGCCCAGGAGCCTCACAGTACCTGTAGCCCAGGAGCCTCACAGTACCTGTAGCCCAGCAGCCTCACAGTACCTGTAGCCCAGGAGCCTCACAGTACCTGCAGCCCAGCAGCCTTACAGTACCTGTAGCCCAGGAGCCTCACAGTACCTGTAGCCTCACAGTACCTGTAGCCCAGGAGCCTCACAGTACCTGTAGCCCAGGAGCCTCACAGTACCTGTATCCCAGGAGCCTCACAGTACCTGTAGCCCAGGAGCCTCACAGTACCTGCAGCCCAGCAGCCTCACAGTACCTGTAGCCCAGGAGCCTCACAGTACCTGCAGCCCAGCAGCCTCACAGTACCTGTAGCCCAGGAGCCTCACAGTACCTGTAGCCCTGGAGCCTCACAGTACCTGTACCCCAGGAGCCTCACAGTACCTGTAGCCCTGGAGCCTCACAGTACCTGTAGCCCAGGAGCCTCACAGTACCTGTAGCCCAGGAGCCTCACAGTACCTGTAGCCCAGGAGCCTCACAGTACCTGTAGCCCAGCAGCCTCACAGTACCTGCAGCCCAGCAGCCTCACAGTACCTGTAGCCCAGGAGCCTCACAGTACCTGTAGCCCAGGAGCTTCACAGTACCTGCAGCCCAGCAGCCTCACAGTACCTGTAG
>NC_091302.1:44682523-44855023 GCF_038502225.1 Cherax quadricarinatus | reverse complement strand
TATAGACCTGTGTCATTGACGTGTATAGTATGCAAAATTATGGAGAAGATTATCAGGAGGAGAGTGGTGGAGCACCTGGAACAGAACAAGAGTATAAATGCCAACCAGCACGGATTCATGGAAGGCAAATCCTGTGTCACAAACCTTCTGGAGTTTTATGATAAAATAACAGAAGTAAGACACGAGAGAGAGGGGTGGGTTGATTGCATCTTCTTGGACTGCAAGAAGGCCTTTGACACAGTTCCTCACAAGAGATTAGTGCAGAAGCTAGAGCATCAGGCGCATGTAACGGGAAGGGCACTGCAATGGATCAGAGAATACCTGACAGGGAGACAACAACGAGTCATGGTACGTAATGATGTATCACAGTGGGCACCTGTGACGAGCGGGGTTCCACAGGGGTCGGTCCTAGGACCAGTGCTATTTTTGGTATATGTGAACGACATGATGGAAGGGTTAGACTCAGAAGTGTCCCTGTTTGCAGATGATGTAAAGTTAATGAGGAGAATTAAATCTGATGAGGACCAGGCAGGACTTCAAAGAGACCTGGACAGACTGGACACCTGGTCCAGCAAATGGCTTCTCGAATTTAATCCTGCCAAATGCAAAGTCATGAAGATAGGGGAAGGGCACAGAAGACCACAGACCGAGTATAGGCTAGGTGGCCAAAGACTGCAAACCTCACTCAAGGAGAAAGATCTTGGGGTGAGTATAACACCGAGCATGTCTCCGGAAGCACACATCAACCAGATAACTGCTGCAGCATATGGGCGCCTGGCATACCTGAGAACAGCATTCCGATACCTTAGTAAGGAATCGTTCAAGACACTGTACACCGTGTATGTCAGGCCCATACTGGAGTAAGCAGCACCTGTTTGGAACCCGCACTTGATAAAGCATGTCAAGAAACTAGAGAAAGTACAAAGGTTTGCGACAAGGTTAGTTCCAGACCTAAGGGGAATGTCCTATGAAGAAAGATTAAGGGAAATCGGCCTGACGACACTGGAGGACAGGAGGGTCAGGGGAGACATGATAACGACATATAAAATACTGCGTGGAATAGACAAGGTGGACAAAGACAGGATGTTCCAGGGAGGGGGCACAGAAACAAGAGGCCACAATTGGAAGTTGAAGACACAAATGAGTCAGAGAGATATTAGGAAGTATTTCTTCAGTCATAGAGTTGTAAGGCAGTGGAATAGCCTAGAAAATGACGTAGTGGAGGCAGGAACCATACACACTTTTAAGACGAGGTTTGATAAAGCTCATGGAGCGGGGAGAGAGAGGGCCCAGTAGCAACCGGTGAAGAGGCGGGGCCAGGAGCTAAGACTCGACCCTTGCAACCACAAATAGGTGAGTACACACACATACACATACACACACACACACACACACACACACACACACACACACACACACACACACACACACACACACACACACACACACACAGAGGGGTGGGTGGATTGCATTTTCTTGGACTGCAAGAAGGCGTTTGACACAGTTCCACACAAGAGATTGGTGCAAAAACTGGAGGACCAAGCAGGGATAACAGGGAAGGCACTACAATGGATCAGGGAATACTTGTCAGGAAGACAGCAGCGAGTCATGGTACGTGGCGAGGTGTCAGAGTGGGCACCTGTGACCAGCGGGGTCCCGCAGGGGTCAGTCCTAGGACCAGTGCTGTTTCTGGTATTTGTGAACGACATGACGGAAGGAATAGACTCTGAGGTGTCCCTGTTTGCAGATGACGTGAAGTTGATGAGAAGAATACACTCGATCGAAGACCAGGCAGAACTACAAAGGGATCTGGACAGGCTGCAGAACTGGTCCAGCAATTGGCTCCTGGAGTTCAATCCCACCAAGTGCAAAGTCATGAAGATTGGGGAAGGGCAAAGAAGGCCGCAAACGGAGTACAGTCTAGGGGGTCAGAGACTACAAACCTCACTCAAGGAAAAAGATCTTGGGGTGAGTATAACACCAGGCACATCTCCTGAAGCGCACATCAACCAAATAACTGCTGCAGCATATGGGCGCCTAGCAAACCTCAGAACAGCATTCCGACATCTTAATAAGGAATCGTTCAGGACCCTGTACACCGTATACGTTAGGCCCATATTGGAGTATGCGGCACCAGTTTGGAACCCACACCTAGCCAAGCACGTAAAGAAACTAGAGAAAGTGCAAAGGTTTGCAACAAGACTAGTCCCAGAGCTAAGAGGTATGTCCTACGAGGAGAGGTTAAGGGAAATCAACCTGACGACACTGGAGGACAGGAGAGATAGGGGGGACATGATAACGACATACAAAATACTGAGAGGAATTGACAAGGTGGACAAAAACAGGATGTTCCAGAGATTGGACACAGTAACAAGGGGACACAGTTGGAAGCTAAAGACACAGATGAATCACAGGGATGTTAGGAAGTATTTCTTCAGCCACAGAGTAGTCAGTAAGTGGAATAGTTTGGGAAGCGATGTAGTGGAGGCAGGATCCATACATAGCTTTAAGCAGAGGTACGATAAAGCTCACGGCTCAGGGAGAGTGACCTAGTAGCGATCAGTGAAGGGGCGGGGCCAGGAGCTCGGACTCGACCCCCGCAACCTCAACTAGGTGAGAACTAGGTGAGTACACACATACACACACACACACACACACAGCCTAAATAATACTGATACCGCATAGAAGATAACAGAACAACAGAACAAACTTAAACCATATAAAAATAATAACATATATACAATAAAAATAATAATAATTATTATTATTATTATTTTTAACGCTGCAAGTCATCTGGACACTACAAGGATACTTTAATCCCTGATGTGTACATATAATATATATACCAAAAGATACAGCTTCACGGTGTATATATATATATATATATATATATATATATATATATATATATATGCAATAAGATCACATTAAACAACCACTGTGAAATAGTGAAATTCAAAGTTCTCTCGTGACTACTCACATTGTCATAGTTCCTTGACAATGTGAGTAGTCACGAAAGAACTTTGAATTTCACTATTTCACAGTGGTTGTTTAATGTGATCTTATTGCATATATATATATATATATATATATATATATATATATATATATATATATATATATATATATATATATATATATATATATAATGATAGCTCTAGGGCCTCAGAGGTCGGTCAACTTTTTCTGGATATTGCCCCAAAACAAATTTGTGTGGATAAATTACCCACTAGACTTTAAAGTCCACAAAATCCGTAAAACACAAGGAGCATAACTTTCATAATTTGCCAGGCTTATTAAATAACAAGTTCTTATGCAATTTTATTTATGTTTACTGAGCCTTCGTTACCGCCGACATTTTCATTGTTACCCCGACCTCTGCGTCTACGACTCTCGTGGTCCAGTCAAAATCACCAGGAACTTGCAATATTACAGAAATGAGTAGGCAGTCCAAGTAGTATTGTTTTTTAAATAATATGGTACACAAAGCTTAAAAGATACAATGACAGCATATACATGAGGTTTCAGGGATACATTACAAGTACATAATAAAACGCCTTTGTCAAAAATTACAACGTAAAAATCTCATCCAGCTCCTGAAGAGCCGGGGCGCGTAAACAGCATGCAACTGGCATTACCCCTAATTTGTAACACATACACACACACACACATATATATATGCAAAACAACCACGGGGTACTTGAATGATAGCTGTACGCCTTTCGTGTTGCAATCAACACATCATCAGGAGCCTGCAATGATACAGAAAAGAGGTCCAAACAAATACTGATGATATCTTGATTGCAACATGAAAGGCCTAGAGCTATCATTCAACTTCCCCCGTGGTTGTTTTGCATTTTGTATCGCTTTCTCGCGATATATATATATATATATATATATATATATATATATATATATATATATATATATATATATATATATATATATATATATATATATATATATATATATTCAACAAGTCGGTCGTCTCCCACCGAGGCAGGGTGACCCAAAAAAGAAAGAAAATCCCTAAAAAGAAAATACTTTCATCATCATTCAACACTTTCACCACACTCACACATTATCACTGCTTTTGCAGAGGTGCTCAGAATACAACAGTCTAGAAGCATACACATATAAAGATACACAACATATCCCTCCAAACTGCCAATATATATATATATATATATATATATATATATATATATATATATATATATATATACTGAAGTCAGGCTACTGCATAAATTTAACCACATGAAACTTATAGTGACTCTAGGCCTGAAATTTCCTAAGCTACTTTATAAACTCGTGTATGATACACTGATCCACATCCCCCTTCTCTACAAATAGAAAACTGGACTTCAAACTGTATTAGTTTCTGCACTATTGCTCACATACCATCCACCATAATTATTATTATTATTATTATAATTATTATTATAAATAAATGGAGTAAACGAGTAAGGGTGATGTAAGGCCGGGTTGAAAGCAGTTGCTTTTTCCAGGAGTTACAAGAACTGAGACTTAGCCATACCCGTCAAACATGAAGTTATAGTCACCCAACATTGTTATTTTCAGCGCTTAATGACGTCAGATATTGTACGTAATTATATTAATTATTATTATTATTATTATTATTATAGGTCAGCGGTAAACTGACAACACTAGAGGAAAGGAAGGTAACCGGGTTTGGTTCAAGGTCAAAGTAGCTCCAACTTCTCGTATTAAGAGCCCTTCACCGGCATCAAGGTACCCACTGTCACCTCCCTTGAAGGATAATAAATAATATTAATCTAAAGAATGTGTTTACGTATCGACATCAAACTTACAGCACGTGAGCGTGTAATACAAACAAGATGGTTGAATAATAAGCCTTGGCCCATTTGGGAAATGTGCATAAGAGTATATTATTATTCATGCTGAAGCGATAAACCCGTAGGTCACAGAGCGCCTGATTTGATTGATGGAAGGTGAGGGGCAACTCCAGTGCCTTGGATCTCTTGACGTGGCCCAGCATCAAGTCACTTCACACATTATATGACGTTACACCAGCATTTACTCTCTTGTTTTAACGATGTACAAGAATATTTAAATTTATATAAATTTTCGAGGAAAAAAATAAGATTCACTCACACGACGATAGAGGCCACGAGGCTTCAAGTTTAAGAAACGGAGCCAGGAGCTAGGACTTGAGTCCTGTAGCTACGTATAGGTGAGTACTCTCTATCTCGATTCTTGCATATTATATATATATATATATATATATATATATATATATATATATATATATATATATATATATATATATATATATATATATATATATATATATATATATATATATATACACACACACACAAGAATCGCGAACATGCTTAACAAAACAACCATGTTCAAAATGTTAAGTCCCTTATATTGCCCTGAAGTCCTATTGATAATTTTGATAACCGTTATGTTACCAGTGTTAATTTCCTAGTTAACCACTCCAATACGTTAACCACTCCAATACGTTAACCACTCCAATACCTTTGCTTGTGGGCTGCTTATGCTTTATTCTTATAATACTGAAATTGTGTGGCAGCCGGCACCGTGTGCCTGGGGCAGCCGGCACCGTGTGCCTGGTGCAGCCGGCACCGTGTGCCTGGGGCAGCCGGCACCGTGTGCCTGAGCACTGCTTCCCGCCTCTCCTCCTACCCTCAGCCTTAGCAAGCGTTCCTCGGAACGAATCTGCTGAGATTTTGTATTCATTTCTGCAACTTGGCAAGCTGCTGATGTGTTGATAGCAACACGAAAGGCCTAAAGCTGTTTTTAAGTAATGACAAACTGCGGCTAGCAGGGATTGAACCCGTGTTATTTTAGCATCGGCTAGCCGCAATGTTATTGCTTAAAAATCACTTGCTCGTGGTTGCGTTAATATATGTACTGCTCGTGAAGGCTGGTATATGAAACGGGAGTAGAATTAAATTAGTTCTAATCTAACTACAGCCACGTATGTCCTCGCATCATGATACATGCCTAGTGCTACTGGGTACATGTTGATTGATGGCCCAGTGGTTAGAACGTCGTAATTTTTTAATTGCTTCCCACGAGGCAGGTACAAATATATATATATATATATATATATATATATATATATATATATATATATATATATATATATATATATATATATATATATATATATATATATATATATATATATATATATATATATATATATATATATATATATATATATATATATATATATATATATATATATATATATAAGCGTTTCGCAGAAATATCATCACTGTGTGTAAACTTTAGTATTTTTCCTCAAAAAATGTATATATATATATATATATATATATATATATATATATATATATATATATATATATAAATTCACTAAAAAGGCTAAAAATACTCACTTATTTTAAATACGTACTGGCATCGTACGGGAGATGTTTAATTACCTAATATAGAACACTGTCTATTATTTCAAAAAACTATTCTTTGTAGCATGTCGAACCTCTATTTGTATTGCACGTTAGACGAGAGGGGGCAGGGGAAGTCAGAGGGGGGAGGGGAAGTCAGAGGGGGGAGGGGAAGTCAGAGGGGGCAGGGGAAGTCAGAGGGGGAGGGGAAGTCAGAGGGGGCAGAGGAAGTCAGAGGGGGGAGGGGAAGTCAGAGGGGGGAGGGGAGGGGGGAAAATACTATATATATCAGTCATGTTTATATTCTTGAATTATGGGTCGGGACAGTTGCTGACTCCCAAAAATTTACACAGGAGACTGAGTAATAATAACCATAGTTGTCATGGCGAAGGAAAACTGAATGACACAATATTGTCATGGCGAAGGAAAACTGAATGACACAATATTGTCATGGCGAAGGAAAACTGAATGACACAAGGTTGTCATGGTGAAGGAAAACTGAATGACACAAGATTGTCATGGTGAAGGAAAACTGAATGACACAATATTGTCATGGTGAAGGAAAACTGAATGACACAAGGTTGTCATGGTGAAGGAAAACTGAATGACACAAGGTTGTCATGGTGAAGGAAAACTGAATGACACAAGGTTGTCATGGTGAAGGACAACTGAATGACACAAGATTGTCATGTTGAAGGAAAACTGAATGACACAAGATTGTCATGGCGAAGGACAACTGAATGACACAAGATTGTCATGTTGAAGGAAAACTGAATGACACAAGATTGTCATGGTGAAGGAAAACTGAATGACACAAGATTGTCATGTTGAAGGACAACTGAATGACACAATATTGTCATGAAAGATAACTGAGATGAGTACTACAGACATGAGTTTCCTCAGGGTTCTGTTCTGGGGATGTTAGTGATGGTGGTTGTAGACTTAAGGGTGTTGCTGGTTGGTGGTGGTGTTGGTTGTGGTGGTGCTGGTGGTGGCAGAGGTGATGGTAATGATGGTGACTGGTAGTGGTGGTGGTGATTGTGGTGATGGTGTTAGTGGTGGTGATTGTTGTTGTTGCAGTAGTGGTGTTATGTGTAGTCGTAGCGTCGGGTGTGTTTGTGGTGTTGGTTATGATGTTGGTAGGGTTAGTGGTGGTGGTGGTAGTAGTGTCAGTGATGGTGGAACAAGGAAAGGGAAGCAACAGCAGTAGGAAGGGGGTTGGGTGGTAGCGGTGGAACAGGGAAGGGGAAGTAATAGCAGTAGGAAGGGGGGTGTCTACCTGGAGGGTATTCCGGGGATCAACGCCCCCGCGGCCCGGCCCACGACTAGGCCTGATCAACCAGGCTGTTACTGCTGGCCGCACGTAGTCCAACGTACGAACCACAGCCCGGCTAATCCGGCACCGACTCTAAGTATCTGTCCAGCTCACTCTTGAAAGCAGCCAGGGGTCTACTGGTATCTCCCCTTCTGCATGGTGGGAGACTGTTGAACAGTCTTGGCCCCCGGACACTTTCTGTGTTTTCTCTTAGTGTGCCAGTGGCGCCCCTACTTTTCATTGGGAGTATTTTGCACCGCCTGCCTAGTCTTTTGCTTTCGTAGGAAGTGATTTCTGTATGCAGATTAGGAACTATTCCTTCTGTACATTCTCTAGATCTGTAGTTTCACCTGCTTTGGATGGAGATGTTAATGCACAATAGTATTCCAGCCAAGAGAAAACAAGTGATTTAAAAAGGATCATTACTGGTTTGGCATCTATTGTTTGGAACATTCTCATTATCCATCCTATCATTTTCTTCGCAGGTGTGATCATGGCATTGTTGTGATCCTTGAGACGGTGGGTCGTAGTGGTGGAACAGGGAAGGGAAAGCAACAGCAGTAGGAAGGGGGGTGGGTGGTAGTGGCAGAACAGGGAAGGGGAAGCAACAGCAGTAGGAAGGGGAATGGGTGGTATGGCAGAACAGGGAAGGGGAAGCAACAGCAGTTGGAAGGGGGGTGGGTGGTAGTGGCAGAACAGGGAAGGGGAAAATAACAACAGCAGTAGGAAGGGAGGGGGGGTAGAGGTAAAACAGGGAAGGGTAAGCAACAGCAGAAGGGTGTGGATGGTCGTGGAGGTTGAAGAAGGAGGGGGGTTTCAGCTGGGGAGAGGAGGGTTGGCTACTGGGATATACATGGTTGGGTCAGCACAACACAACACACCGCCCGCCTCTCATATTCAAGCTCTCCTCCTCACTACCTCCTTAACCCTCTTTATTCTATTTCTTATATACAATACGTCCCTGGATCCAACATGATGGACTCTCACTCCCAGCCGCTTGAAAACTATGTTTTTTGTACTTCCCTGTGAATGTAATAATAACAATAATAATAATAATAATAATAATAATAATAATAATAATAATAATAATAATAATAATATTTAGCTATACTACAGTATATAAGTATTAAATTTCCACACATTAATCTATATAAATATTCTATTCTTTATATACAATGATTAAAATAAATATACTAGTCTGGCAAAATATTTTAACCTACGATCATTAATACAGATAAATTCCGTAATTCTTTTTGACTTACGGAAGAATTTATTAAGATTTTCTTTTTACCTAACTGATATATTCATTATTTCTACTATGTCTTGCTCCACACTGAAAACACGAGCCAGCTTCATCCACCAGGAGGCATTATCATGGACCGGGCAGCAGGGGCGCTGATCCCCGGAATACCCTCCAGGTAGACTCCAGGTAGCTTAGTGTTATGATCAATACCACTCGTTCGTGGTTACAATAATATGTATATGCTGCTCGTGGACTAGTACACCAAACAGGGATGAGAATGAAAATTAGCCGAGAAGCTTCCATGACACCGAAGGTCCCCTCTCTCTCTATATATATAAATATAGTCCCTGTTAATAACAAAAAAAAGGCACAATACCGTGACTGGAACGATACACAAAAAACCCGCACATAAAAGAGAGAAGCTTACGACGACGTTTCGGTCCGACTTGGACCATTTACAATGTCCAAGTAGGACCGAAACGTCGTTGTAAGCTTCTCTCTTTTATGTGCGGGTTTTTTGTGTATAGTCCCTGTTCACAAAAAGAAGAGCAGAGGAGAATCAGCAACTCATAAGGTAGCTAGTGTTCCATGACGCGTGTCTTAAGTCATATGATGACTCATCACTGGAGCTTTTGGTCATCTGACCGAGGCCTTTCGCTGGCTTCCCGGTCCATTTCTTTAATAATTATAGTTATAATTATAAATTTCGTGAGATCACGCGGACTTGTAGTTCTATAACTGTCTGATATCACCAATGTAACTCGCTATCTATTTGGTTTCAATCCTCCGGACATTTATACAAACCCAAACCTGTTATATCGTGGTAAAAATAACTTGTGAGTACACTTCCACATGGTGGAAAGCTACTACACGAGCAGTGGAAGGGGGTATTATTTTCAACAAGTTCCTCTGGTCATCTGGTGTCCAGTGTGCTTCTTGCCATCCTCAGACATTAAATTCGATAACCCAGCGTTTCAAGAATACCAACATGTTACGTTAACGTTCTTAATAACTAATAGCTTTATCAATAAAAGATGTCACATAACTATAATCATTATTTGTATGTGGTTAAAATTATGACTTAGGAGTTATGTATAAAAACTCAAAGCTTGTTGTTTACATTTGAAAACACTGCACCGGAGGTGTGTCATGTTGGCCTCCGGCTGAGACTGGTGGATCCATTAGGAGGCTGAAGGTTCACCTCAATGGGTTTGGGAGTGAGTTTGAGCTGGCTGGAGTGGGTGAGGGGAATGAGGCTACCAGCAGTGAGGAGCAGTCTCTCACTGGCTGCGAGGAGGCTGAAAGTGGGGAGGGCGAAAAGGCTCCCAGCAGTGAGGAGCAGTCCAGCACCTTATACAAGTGGCGAGTGGTTCCCAGTAATGGGAGGAGCATCAAAATAAGGAAAGTTAAGAAAGAAGATTTGAAGGTAGGAAATCGCTTCTCTGTTCTTCAGGATGAGTGTACCTCAGTGGCCAGTGAAGGTAAGGGTACTACCCTCCCCCCCCCCTGCTAATAAAGGTAAGCGAATTCTTGTCGTTGGTGACTCACAGGTAAGATATATGGACCATGCTTTCTATAACAGGAATAAGGTGAGAGTGTGCTTCCTTGGAGCTGTGTTGGTGACATAATCAACAGGAGACCTGGTTCAATTTGAAAGATAGAGAAATGCCTTCTGAATGCAACATACAGGGTTATAAACTATTCCACACTGATAGGGTCAACAGGAAGGGTGGTGGAGTGGCGATGTATGTCAGAGAAAATTTAAATTGTTGTGTTAGACAAGAAATGAATTAGAAACATCCGACACATATTCTATTTGGCTACAGTTTCTCGAAGGTCGTGAATAATTAATTTTGAGTGTGATTTATAGGCCCCCAAACCTTGATAGGGAGTGCAGTGAGCTGTTATGGGACGAAATTCATAAGGCGTCTAGATATGAAACTGTTGTGTTAATGGGAGATTTTAACTTTAGACAAATTGATTGGAACAATGTGTCAGGATCGCTTTTTAAAACAGTTTGTAACAGAACCAACTAGAGGAAACAATCTGCTTGACTTGGTTCTGGCCAACAAAGAATCATTAATTAATGATCTTGAGGTTAACGATGAGTTTGGGGAAAGCGATCACAAATCACTTAGTTTCAATATATCATGGAATTACCCAAATAACTCCAATCGTCTCTAATTATGCACGATTGGGATAACTAGTGACATGGTCCTCAGACAAATAGAGAAATTAAAACCTAACAAATCCCCAGGCCCCGATGAATTGTTTGCAAGGATTTTAAACGAATGTAAAGAGGAACTTAGCAAACGTTTGGCTAATCTTTTCAACATATCACTACAAACTAGCATACTTCCAAACAAGTGGAAAATAGCAAATGTAATACCTATTTATAAGGCAGGTGACAGGTCCTTAGCTTCGAACTATAGACCAATAAGTCTTACCTCCATAGTGCGAAAATTTATGGAATCAATAATTGCCGAGGCAATTCGCAGCCATCTTGAAAGACATGAACTGATTAATGAATCTCAACACGGTTTTACAAAGGGGCGTTCCTGTCTTACGAATTTACTAACTTTTTTCACTAAGGTATTTGAAGAGGTAGATCATGGTAATGAATATGATATTGTGCATATGGACTTCAGTAAGGCTTTTGATAGAGTTCCACATCAGAGGCTATTGAGGAAACTTAATTAAGGCACACGGAAGAGAATTTTTTTCCTGGGTAGAGGCATGAACATCAAAATGGTATACAATAGGGTAGAGGCATGGCTGACAAATAGGCAGCAGAGAATTTGCTAAAATAAGGAGAAATCAGAATGGAGGCACGTCACAAGCGGTGTTCCACAGAGGTCAGTGTTGGGCCCGTTGTTATTCACAATTTACATAAACGACATAGATGAGGGAATAAATAGCGACAAAAGCAAATTCGTTGATGACACCAAAATAGGCCATCTAATTCATTCTAAAGAGGATATTAGAGCACCCCAGGATGATTTGAATAGACTGATGAAGTGGTCGGAGAAGTGGCAGATGCAGTTTAATGTAGATAAATGCAAAGTTCTAAATGCTGGACAGGAAAATAGCCATGCCACATATAAACTATATAATGTAGATCTTAATATTACTGATTGTGAAAAGAATTTAGGAGTTCTGGTTAGCAGTAATATGAAACCAAGACAACAGTGCATAAGTGTTGCAATAAAGCAAACAGAATCCTTGGCTTCATATCAAGAAATATAAATAATAGAAGTCCTCATATTGTTCTTCAACTAGATATATCTTTGGTTAGGCCTCATTTAGATTATGCTGCACAGTTTTGGTCACCGTATTACCGAATGGATATAAATGCTCTGGAAAACGTACAGAGGAGGATGACAAAAATGATCCCATGTATCAGAAATCTTCCCTATGAGGATAGACTGAGGGCCCTGAATCTGCACTCTCTAGAAAGACGTAGAATTAGGGGGGATGTGATTGAGGTGTATAAATGGAAAACAGGAATAAATAAAGGGGATGTAAATAGCGTGCTAAAAAATATCTAGCCGAGACAGGACTCGCAGTAATGGTTTTAAGTTTGAAAAATTCAGATTCAGGAAGGATATAGAAAAGCACTGGTTTGGTAATAGAATTGTGGATGAGTGGAACAAACTCCCGAGTGCCGTCATAGAACCTAAGACGTTGTGTTTAAAAATAGGTTAGATAAATACATGAGTGGGTGTGGGTGGGTGTTAGTTGGACGTGACTAACTGGCGCTAGTAGGTCTGATGCCGTGCTCCTTATGCGATGTGACCTGCCCTGACTAGGTTGGCTTAAACCGGTCGGAGACTTGGACCTGCCTCGCATGGGCCAGTACGCCTGCTGCAGTGTTCCTTTTTTTCTTATGTTCTTATGTGTTTAATAGGACAGGAAAGCTGCTCTCAACCTTCCCTCTGCCCCCTTTCCCATTTAGTCATATAGACTCAATTTTCTCCATATAATTCTTCATATATATATATATATATATATATATATATATATATATATATATATATATATATATATATATATATATATATATACACCTGTGTGTGTGTGTGTGTGTGTGTGTGCGTTTAGAATTCGCAGAATATATACCCAGTTTCAAAGTACTGCTTTGAAATTGGACCCATCATTTTAAAACACTATCTCTCTTTCTATATATATGCAAGAATCATGAACAAGTGACACAGGATGGAAAACATTCGTGTTGCAATCAACACATCATCAGGAGCTTGCAAGTTGCAGAAATTAGTAAGAAATCTCAGGGAAAACATTCAGTATCCCAGGCACAATGAGTGCCTAGTGCCAGAGAGATTAAGTATAGCCTTTCCTTGTTCCTCCTGGCTTGAAAGGAATATTGTAGAATTGCCAATTATTAAGTATAGTAGGCAGTTATTATACAACATAAGTGATGGGCTGCTCAAATCAGATGCGTTATAAGTTGAGGCAATAGTACACAGTTTAAAATTGGGCTCTTGTATGAATGCATCAGACTGTCTTATTAAATGTAGTGCCATACCAGGAATTAGGGCCTAAAAATCCTTTTCCTGCAGTTTCTGAAGGTTGAACCAAAGTTTGCCTCAGAATTATTGTGGGATGAATATCTGTGGCCGGCTTTCTTGATACTGCAGATGTCTCCCCCCCCGCCCTTAATGAGTTTATTTTAATGAGCCCCGTTTCCTTTACATAATTTTTAAAAGTCTCCCCTATATTTGGTACCGTTTTCTCTTGTAATTTAAATGGACACGTTGTCCCGTGGAGGATATAATTGCCAGTGACTTCTATATCACTGACAACATAATTACATAATTAAGTTATTGATGTCATAGTAGAATGTGACGTGATTTTTTATTATTGCCACGTTAATTTCGTTTAGGCTATTACAATATCACAGCTTGTGGGATTTTTTTAATGCAATAATATTCCTCTTCCTGGGTGTGGGCACTGTTATGCCTGAGGGCACTTCCGGTACCCTCTCCTTTCTCCCTCCCTTTCTCGTTCACTCGAGTAAAGGCGGTCCTCTGGGAACGTTATTTGCTTGGATATCCTCCTCTTTTCTGCAATTCTGCAAGCTCCTGATGATGTGTTGACGGCAACACGAAAAGCCTAGAGCTACCATTCTACTCCCCCTATGGTTGTTTTGCATCTTGTATCGCTTGGGTTGCGATATTTGCTTAACAATATATATATATATATATATATATATATATATATATATATATATATATATATATATATATATATATATATATATATATACGGACGTGCCTTTATTAAGGTTGAAAAGTATACATCTGAGGCTGTAGCTAGGTGACAACACGAGTGTGAAACATCTAAAAAGGTATAACCAATCTAAACTTTGTTGTACTATGATATGAGCAACAAGGCATCAGGCAAACTATAAAGAGTGCTACGGACAAGTTCAATAAGGCTACAAACTGCACATCTAAATCTGTATAATAAATTTCCAAGGCAAATTGTTTCTTTGGCAAAGAGAGCAATATTTTCGTATAAACATTTTTTTCACCCTTAAGATTATAAAACTGTAAAGTTTATAGATGTTACAACTCAAATTTGAAATGTGCTGCGCATCGTGTTTAATAAGTTACGATTCCACAGTATTTCGTTGGAAAACTGAAGTCCTTTATTCTTGTGTTAAACTTGGGGAGTCACTTCACCTAAAATCCCATGAAATGTACTACATTATTTTTCTAACTCCCAGGAACACGTGTGTAAGTATATCAAAGTCCTTGAGTATTATTGTTTGTTATTTAACACACACACGATCCTTGCAACCACTTATAGAAAAGCACACACATGAACAAGCACATATTCTTCTTTCTTTCAACAAACCGGTTGTAACCCACTGAGGCAGGGTGGCCCAAAAAGAAAAACAAAAGCTTCTATTTGAAACTTTGGTAATGTATATAGAAGGGGTTACTAGCCCCTTCCTCCCGGCATTTTAATCGCCTCCTACGTCACGCATGGCTTACGGAGGAAGAATTCTGTTCCACTTCCCCATGGAGGTAAGAGGAAATAAACAAGAACATGAACTAGTACATATATATATATATATATATATATATATATATATATATATATATATATATATATATATATATATATATATATATATATATATATGTGTGTGTGTGTGTGTGTGTGTGTGTGTGTGTTATATATAAGATCGCCAACACAATGCTCACCAACGCTTCAGGAAAGGACAAAGTTCGTTTCCTGGCGGTGAAGGCACCACAATCAAGAGACTTCTTTCTAGCTGTTCCCAATTCCTCCCTGGGCACTCGACTCGACCCACAGGCCATTCGGATTGGTGCTGCTCTTCGCCTAGCCGCCCCCATCCTTACCGAACATAGGTGTATTTGCGGCAGGGCGACGGCTGATCAATTCGGACTTCATGGTCTCGTGTGTCACACAGCAGAAGGGAAGTATGCCAGACATTAGGAGGTCAATGACATCATAAAGAGAAGCCTCGCCACAGCCCGTTGCCCAGCTCAACGGGAACCCCAAGAGCAGAGGTCTGACGGAAGTCAAAAGCGTCCTGATGGAGCCACTATGCTACCCTACAAGGATGGAAAGAAGATTGCCTGGGACTACACCTGTGCCGCCACATTGGCAGACACCCACTTGACATACTCTGTAGCTGAAGGGGGTGGAGCTGCCAGCCACAGGGAGACCCAGAAGAACCGCAAATATGAAGACCTTCCCCCTTGCTATAACTTCATCCCAATAGGGTCGGAGACCCTTGGAGCATGGGGCAAGTGTGCTCTAAAGTTTGTCCGAGCTGGGTGAAAAACTCATCATAGAAACCAAGGACCACAGGGCAGCCAGCTTCCTCTTCCAGAGACTCAGTGTTGTGATTCAGAGGGGAAATGCCTGCAGCATTGTGGTCACGCGGCCCACCGCCGAAGAGCTGGACGAAGTATTCAAGATGTAGCTGTGAGTTGTTATCTATGGTGTTCTACCCCCCGGTGAATTTTTGTCAATGTATTTTGTCTTCAAATAAAGTATCAAGAGAATATAAAATACAGGGAGTGGTAGGAGAAAACAATTTACGATCAGCTACAGGGAGAATCTTGAGTTTTCCCTGAAGCAAGTTTATTCTTTTCTCTGAGGATGAGGGTCCCTGGAGGTTACCTGGAGGTTATTCCGGGGATCAACGCCCCTGCGGCCCAGTCCATGACCAGGCCTCCCGATAGATCAGGGCCTGATCAACTAGGCTGTTACTGCTGGCCGCACGCAGTCCAACGTACGAGCCACAGCCCGGCTGATCCGGCACTGACTTTAAGTATCTGTCCAGCTCTCTCTTGAAGGCAGCCAGGGGTTTATTGGCATTTCCCCTAATGTTTGATGGGAGGCTCTTGAACAGTTTTGGGCCCCGGACACTTATGGTGTTTTCCCTTAGTGTACCAATGGCACCCCTACTTTTAATTGGGGGCATTTTGCATTGCCTGCCCAGTCTTTTACTTTCGTAGGGAGTGATTTCTGTGTGCAGATTTGGGACCATTCCTTCCAGGATTTTCCAAGTGTAGATTATGATATATCTCTCCCTCCTGCGTTCCAACGAGTACAAGTCAAGTGCTTCCAAGCGTTCCCAGTAGTTAAGGTGCTTGACAGAACTTATACGTGCAGTAAAGGATCTCGATACACTCTCTAGATCTGCAATTTCACCTGCTTTGAATGGAGATGTTAATGTACAGCAGTATTCCAGCCTAGAGAGAACAAGTGATTTGAAAAGGATCATCACTGGCTTGGCATCTCTCGTTCTGAACGTTCTCATTATCCATCCTATCATTTTCTTTGCACGTGCGATTGTGGCACTGTTGTGATCCTTGAAAGTGAGATCCTCAGACATTACTACTCCCAGGTCCCTTACATTATTTTTCCGCTCTATTGTATGGCCGGAGTCGGTAGTATACTCTGTTCTAGTTATTATCTCCTCCAGTTTTCCATAACGGAGTAGTTGGAATTTGTCCTCATTGAACATCATATTGTTTACCATTGCCCACTTGAAAACTTTGTTTATATCTTCTTGGAGGTTAACCGCGTCCTCAGCAGATGACAGCCTCATGCAGATCCTAGTATCATCCGCAAAGGATGATACAGTGCTCTGATGTATATCTCTGTCTATGTCTGATATGAGGATGAGGAATAAGATGGGGGCGAGTACTGTGCCTTGTGGAACAGAGCTCTTCACTATGGCAGCCTCCGATTTAACTCTGTTGACCACTACTCTTTGTGTTCGATTTGTTCGGAAGTTGAAGATCCATCTCCCCACTTTCCCAGTTATTCCTTTAGCACGTATTTTATGGGCTATTATGCCATGATCACATTTGTCAAATGCTTTTGCAAAGTCTGTGTATATTACATCTGCATTCTGATTTTTTTCCAGTGCATCCAAGGCCATGTCATAGTGATCCAGTAGTTGTGAGAGGCAGGAGCGACCTGCCCTGAACCCATGTTGCCCTTGACAGTTCCATAGGTGGTACCTCCCTATATACAGTGGTCCCCCACTTTTCCTAGTTCCCGGCAATCGTAAAATTCGCCAATCATAGGGGTATTTTTGTATGAACATGGACTCGCTTTTCATAGGTTGACTCGCGAGTCGTAGTTCGTCTAGGACGCGTACCCACGGCGTGAGCCGGGGCGGCAGCCAGTCTGGCATTGTTTATCAGTGAGCGAAGGTCCCCTCACGTGCTCCAGCGAAATATTTCATAATATTCCATTTATTTTAGTGCTTGCAAGTACTAAATAAGCTACCATGGCTCCAAAGAAAGCTCCTAGTGCCAAGCCTGTGGTAAAGAAGGTGAGAAATACGACTGAATTTAAGAAAACCATCATTGAACAATATGAAAGTGGTACAAGTGTGGCCGAACTGTCCAGGATGTATAAGAAACCCTACACAACCTTATGTTCCGTAGTGGCCAAGAAAAAGGAAATAAAGGATGCTGTTGTTGCAAAGGGAGTAACTATGCTGACAAAAATGAGATCACCAGTACTGGAAGAGGTTGAGAAGTTATTATTGGTGTGGACAAATGAGAAACAATTAGCAGGAGATACTCTTATGACTTCGATTATTTGTGAAAAGGCTAGGCAGTTGCATGAAGATTTGGTAAAGAAATTGCCTGCAAATAGTGGTGAAGTGAGTGAATTTAAGGCCAGCAAAGGCTGGTTTGAGAGATTTAAGAACCGTACTGGCATACACAGTGTGGTAAGGCATGGTGAGGCTGCCAGTTTGGACCACAAGGCGGCTGAAAAATATGTGCATGAATTCCAGGAGTACATAGAGGCTGAAGGACTGAAACCTGAACAAGTGTTCAATTGTGTCGAAACAGGCCTCTTTTGGAAGAAAATGCCAAAGAGGACCTTCATTACACAAGAGGAAAAGGCAATGCCAGGACACAAGCCTTTGAAAGACAGGCTGACGCTAATGTTCTGTGCTAATGCTAGTGGGGATTTCAAAGTGAAGCCATTACTAGTGTACCATTCTGAAAATCCCAGAGTGTTCAGGAAAAACAATGTTATGAAGAGTAAATTGTGTGTGTTTTGGAAATCTAATAGTAAGGCATGGGTCACGAGGGAAATTTTCGTCGAGTGGTTCAATGAAGTGTTTGGCCCTAGTGTGAAGGAGTATCTCCTGGAAAAGAAATTGGATCTCAAGTGCCTGCTAGTAATGGACAATGCACCTGCTTATCCTCCAAACTTGGATGACCTAATTTTCGAGGAGTTTGGGTTCATCACAGTAAAGTTCTTGCCCCCGAACACCACTCCTCTCCTCCAACCCATGGACCAGCAGGTTATTGCAAACTTTAAAAAACTCTACACAAAAGCAATGTTTCACAGGTGCTTGACTGTGACCACAGACACTCACTTGACCCTAAGGGAATTTTGGAGAGAACACTTCAGCATCCTCCACTGCATAACCCTTATAGGTATGGCTTGGGAGGGAGTGACTACCAGGACTTTGAACTCTGCCTGGAGAAAATTGTGGCCAGATTGTGTCGACAAGAGGGATTTTGAAGGATTTGGGACTGACCCTAATGAGCCTATGTCTGTTGTAAAATCAATTGTGGCACTGGGGAGTTCCATGGGGTTGGATGTGAGTTTGGAGGATGTGGAAGAATTGGTGGAAGACCACAATGAAGAGCTCACCACTGAGGAGCTGCAAGAGCTTCAGCAGGAAGAGCAACACATCGCAGCTCAGAATCTTGCTGCAGAGGAGGAGGAAGAGAGATGGAAGAAGGTGCCTTCTTCAGAAATTAAAGAGATTTTTACTATGTGGGGTAAGATGGAAAGCTTTTTGGAGAAACATCACCCTAACAAGGTTGTTGCAAGCCAGGTTGGCAACATGTATAGTGACAAAGTCTTGGGCCATTTTAGGGAAGTGCTAAAGAGACGTCAGAAACAGAGCTCTCTCCACAGTTATTTTGTGAGACAGGACTCCAGTGACTCTCAAGGTGGTCCTAGTGGCATTAAGAAACAGAGAAGAGAAGCAACCCCAGAAAAGCAATTGGTACCTGAGGTGTTGATGGAAGGGGATTCCCCTTCCAAACTATAAACAATCCACTCTCTCTCCTCCTCCAGTCTCCCATACACTAAGAAGAATCTCCAATAAAGGTAAGTGTTATGCTGTTAATGTTTCATTCATCATTTCCCATTGTATTGTTTATGTACTACATGTATATTTCATGTTAAATTTTTTTTTGTTTTAATACTTCTGCGTGTCAGGAACGGATTAATTGTATTTACATTATTTCTTATGGGGAAAATTGATTCGTAAATCGTAAATTTCGTTTATAGTAACGACTCCATGAACGGATTAATTACGAAAAACGAGGGACCACTGTATATATATATATATATATATATATATATATATATATATATATATATATATATATATATATATATATATATATATATATATATATATATATATGCAGTGCTAAATGCATGTTGGTCATTCAGTGCAGAGTAGTGGATGTTCGGTACCTTGTCCGCTAGCAATTACAGATAAATATTCTACAACGCTACAATATAACTGATGGGTGTTAAAAAATAAGTTATAAAATAAAAGACATTGTAGAGGGTGTGAATGAGACTCACCTGGTGGAAGGTCGTGTAGTACTGCTGGTGGTGTGGCTGAGGCGTGTGCTTGGGGTGGAGGGGAGGTGATTGCCGGAGGAGAGGGTGAGTGGGCGGGGGGCGTGGGAGGGGTCCGCCGGTGATGGTTGCTACGAGACTTAGGGATAGTGGCTGACACTGGAGGTTTCATCTCCATCTTCACCAGCATTTCGCCAGCACCTCCACCAGCAGCAGTTGTGTCTCCCACCGACTCCTCCATTCCTCCCCCAGCATCCCCACCACCGCAGTCGGAGGCTGCCTCCTCCCGGCCCGCCACTACGTCCTTGAGGCCACCGCAGGGGTTGAGGGTGTTGTGGTGGTTGTTATTAGAGGTAACGGTGGCGGTGGCTGTGACGGGGGTGGCAGCGAGGGACTGGTGAGTTGTCTCAGGCACCTCTGGGATGGCCACTAGCATGATGTCCACTCTATCACTACTAAGCTATCAACAAATCACTACAATCATCTAAATGTCAACAAAACACTAGTACAAGCGCCCCTGTGAACACCACTGCTGTTATGGAGTCTGGTGCGGAAGTAGGAGCTTGCTGCGATGGGTCATTCCTGCCAGGTGGTGGGAGAGATGGAGTTGGTGGTGGTAGGCGTGAGGGTGCCCGTGGTGGTGGTGGGCGTGAAGGTGCCTGTCAGGGCAACGATCTGTTCCACGCCCGCCCTCAACATGACCCTCCAACACTGTGCCTACAACACACCATCACTACCCACTGTCACCTGAAACAATCACCAAAGTAAAATTGATTGGCTCTCAAAATATATACATCCACAAATCACTAAAAATAATAAAAGCCAGAATTAGACAATAAAAGTAAATAATTTAATTAACAAGACTGGTGGTACACCTCTGCATGGTGACACCTGCACTCTCAACACAGGTGTGATGCTCAATAACACCACCTACATACCGAGGAATTACATAACATCGTGCTACAAAATATTTTTTTCCTATGGCCAAGACAAAGTATAATCGAGAATGATTTAAGGTTGCCTTCCACTGAGAATTTTGCTTAACTCACAGACATTGAAACCCTTCAACATTACACTGATATTTAAAAGATATCAGTATAGTGAAACTTAATCTAATAAAGAGCTCGTAAAATACCCCACTAGATGTGTATATTTGATCCCTTGTAAGAAATGTGACAACAAATACAGACAGGGAAGGCTGCAGATTAGACTTTAACAGTATAAATATTCAGTTAGATCAATACAGAAATTTAATACTTTGTTCTTATATTTACTGGCTGCAGGATGTGCGACAAACTGGGAACATCTAGAAATGGCTTGTTAATTATAAGATTTTGGAATCTAGTGAGGCGATGCAAAATGCCCCCAATTAAAAGTAGGGGTGCCATTGGTACACTAAGGGAAAACACTATAAGTGTCCGGGGCCCAAGACTGTTCAACAGCCTCCCATCAAGCATTAGGGGAATTGCCAATAAACCCCTGGCTGCCTTCAAGAGAGAGCTGGACAGATACCTAAAGTCAGTGCCGGATCAGCCGGGCTGTGGCTCGTACGTTGGACTGCGTGCGGCCAGCAGTAACAGCCTAGTTGATCAGGCCCTGATCCATCGGGAGGCCTGGTCATGGACCGGGCCGCGGGGGCGTTGATCCCGGAATAACCTCCAGGTATATAACTTAAAATGTTAATCAGTCTAGGACATTTTCCATCAATCTTCTAAATTACAAAATATATTTCATCACGAAAAATATACGTGTTGTGTGAAGCCTAATTATTACATACTATTAAATTGTTAGTAAACACTAGAGCCAAAGATGTCACATAGTATCTGGGGAAGAAGAGGTAATTGAGCATGGTTCAAAGAATGGTAGCGCCAATTCCTTGGATCAAAAACCCATACATCAGCATTAAAGCACCCCTTCTGCCTTGAAGGGGTGCAAACCTTGATAATAGACCTGTTTTCACAACTTTGGATTTATATTATGTAGAAGACGGATACAAGCTCATCTAGTATTCCATATATATAAATATATATTTCCTACTGCGTGGGTGACTCAATGTGGCCAGAGTTATCCAAGAATAATATGGCTGGACCAGTATAACCCCAAAATATCAGGTAAGATCCAGTTGTACAGTTTCTAATTATGTTAAAACTGAATGAGTAAACCCGACTTCGTCACTTAACCATGTAAGATCCGTGTAACTGCTGCAATCCACATAACATACTATTGCAATTAATTAATTTCCTTGAGAATATTAGTATATAACAAAACACTTGCAATACTATTTCTCTTGTACTGTGCTCAAATTGCATTGCACATATTCCTGGACTGCAAGAAAACATTTGAAAGTTCATCACCAATGACTGATAAACAAGTCTGAACATATGTAAGTGTACCTGAACCACTAAGGACAAAGAGCGACTGTATGGAAGTATTAAGTTGAATTAAGGTAAAAAATGTGGGTCCTTCAAGGATTACTGCTGGGGCCACTCCTTTTTTTGATATATGTAAATGACCTACCAGCTGAGATCCAATCCTGTGTCTATTTGTATATGATATAAAATTGTTGAGGAAGACGAATAGGAGAGGACAGTGTGGGCCTCTAAGAGAGATGGATATGTTAGTAAGGTGATCATGCAAGTGGCTGCTGGAGTTCAATCAAAACAAATGCGAAGTCCTGAAATTTGGTGAAGGGGAAAACCGGAGACGGAATACAGACTAGGCGAGAACTTGCAAGTACCAAAAAACGATAAGGATCTAGGAATAAATAACACATGGAACATATGGTCCTAAGAGCACAAACCCTATGACTTCAACAGCCTATGCGAGGCTAGTAAATTTCAGAGCAGCCTTCAGGAATCTCAGTAAGAACAATTTCATGATTTGGGAGACCACTTCCCCTCTCCTGATTAAACACGTTTTTAAAGCTTGAAAGCATACAGACTTGTCGAAGAATTTAGAGAGGTACATTATAGAAGACTAAATCAAATGAATCTGACCACCTTAGATTAGAGGAGAACCAGAGGGACATGATTATGACAAACAAAATTCTAAGAGAAACTGATGTGATTAATATGAGCAGACTGTTACAAGAGAGCGTAAATGGAACTTTAAAACACAGATGAGTTACAGGTATGTTAGGAAGTACTTTCTTCCGTATCAGGGTAGCAGGAAAATGGAATAAACTGAAAGTATTATTGGCGGAGGAAAAATATACACACAGTTTTAGTACATATGAAAGAGCGCAGGCCAGAAACCAGCAATGCTGTGGTCGATGAAGCCTAAGAGACGGAACCAGGAGCTAGAACTCGACCACCGCAAACATAAATGGGAGTGTGTGTATGCTTGGTGTTTACGTGTTCACGCGCACGCATGCACACAAAAGACAATAAGAAATAAAAAGATCAGTACTTCATATTCCGATCTCGTCAATAGAATGAAAATAAAAGGTTCAAGAATGGAAGCTGGTGATACGACAATGAGGTGACTTGACCTGGATGAAGACAGTGAGAGCATAAGACACATGTGCAACACTTGGGTATCTTTATTATGAAGACGTTGAACCAGCCAGTGGCTTTATCGATTCAAGACAGAGGTCATTCTACTGTCTCCAGTTTCAACACCTTCATATGACCTCTATACTTAATTGATAAAGCCATTGATGGGCGAAACGTCTACAGGTGTTGCACATGTGTTTTATTCATTAGCTTGCGGTATTGCGTAATATTACTGCTACCATGTTAAAATAAGTTAACAAATATATTTCTTCTTTGTACCATTTGTACTGTACAGTCACCATACAAGAATCATTCAGTATTATTGTAGCAAATGTTAATTTGTGGGAATGTCTTGTTCGTAGGTTCAATATTTAGGTACCTGAAAAAGAATAAGAAACAGTAAAAAAATGAAGACTTTCTGCGGATTAAGAAGTAAAGAAAGTCAAGCAGTGTGACTTATTTCTGGAGGTCCATTTTATTGGTCCTCTCCCCCAGGATGCGACCCTCAACACCTGACTAACTTCACCGGCAACATGTGTAAGGAGACTAGCCTATTCGTCTCGCCTCGCCCGGGAGGACTGAACACAGGTGCATTAGGTTGCGAGCCGAACGCTAGACCCCCTGAACTACGCACCACATAGTGATAAGCCACGGAAATTAAGCGGGGACTGATAGCAACTAAACAACACACAACGCGACAATTATATAAATCAGGCAGCGATAAACACCTCAGGGGGTCATACAGTGAAAGGCAGTTCCAATTCCTTGGATTAAGAGGCCTTCACCGGCTATGAGGTAACGAGTTCAATAGTGAAACTGGACGTGAAGGTGTGTAAGAATATGCTACTAGGAAATTCACCACGAATGTGAGTTAAAACCCCTGGGGTTGTTAACCCACGCCCCCACCCACCTGCCCAAGGAGAATATCCCTGCTCGTCGTGGGTAACTCGCTGGTGTGGTATCATTGTTTGTTGGTGCTGATGTTGGTAGCGCTGTATAACCCGTGTGGGTTTAGCGCTCAGTTTTGATTGTAGCAATAATAATAATAATAATAATAATAATAATAATGGTAGTGCTGGTGATGTTGGCATTGCTGTTATTGTTGCTGCTCTTTTGTTTCTGCTGGCGGTGTGTTACTGTTGTTGGTTGAGATGTTACTGTTATTGCTGGTATTATTACTGTTGGTGTTGGTGCTCTTTTATTACTGCTGGTGGCGTGTTACTGTTGTTGGTTAGGTGTTACTATTAATGTTGGTATTATTTTTTTGTTATTGTTGGCATTATTGTTGGTATTTTTGGTGTTATTACTCCTGGTTTTATTATTTATTATTTTTGGTGTTTTTGATGTGTTATCGGTGGTGCTGGTGTTTTTTGTAATATTGTTGTTGTATTTTTTGCGCTGTTCTTGGCATTTACTATTTTTTTTTGTTAGCTAGCTCAAGTCGGGCAAGAATTGTAAACATGGTGCTTATATAGAAGTGTTAGAACCAGCAGTGAAAATGTTATCCTTCAGGTGGTCCACTGTGGGTTCCTCTGCTACATGGGTTCAAGTGACATCCGTTCTTTGATCTGTTTACAATCGTGTTATGATTTTGTAAGTCCCTATTTTTCTATATTTTAACCAAGGGTAGGGTTTGCAGCAGATGAAGGCACTACCACTGGTAGACGGGATTCCCCAGTGGAAGTGGGTCATGTCCAAGAGGTGGGCCAGCTATAGTTATGATACGTGTCAGACACAGCAACAATATGTAATTTTGGTATACCTGGAAGGTGTTTCGGGGGTCAACGCCCCTGCGGTCTGGTCTGCGACCAGGCCTCGTGGTGGATCAGGGTCTGATCAACCAGGCTGTTAGTGCTGTCGCACGTACACCAAGGTACGAGCCACAGCCCGGCTGGTCAGGAACTGACTGTAGGTACCTGTCCAATGCCTTCTTCAAGACAGAAAACATCACAACTAATGATTCCAGTACATAAGCCCACTTCCTCCTCCTGTGTGCTTCAGATTCATCAAGGCTACAGTACTGAACATTTAAGCTGAGGAACATAAGAAGGAACACTGCAACAGGCCTACTGACCCATGCGGAGCAGGGTCTTTTCAGTCTTCTGTTTTTGTCCCTGTACTGTATTGAAAAAGCCGCTGGTTGGCGAAACGTCTCCATAATAAATACCCAACTGTTGTACATGTGTCTAATGCTCTAGACACAAGCCCAAGCTAGGCTATGCTAGCTTGGGCTACTTTATGTTAATTAGGCTAGGCTGGTAGCTTAGGCAAGATTAAGTCAGGTTAGGTTACATGAACTTTTAAAAACGTATATATAGCCACAATTAATAAGCAAAAAATAAAAATAGATACGGTCTGTCAGGCATTAGATGACCGAGAATAACCAGGAAACGTTCAAATATGTATGATTATCCTTCGAGGTGCCAGAATGGACTGCTGGCAGGGGCCAATAGATCTTCAGCTGTGCCTGTTTAGATACTGGTCTCGCAGACAGTGGGAACAAATACTATTGGGTTTGTACAGGGACATGGTGGGAGACCTAGTGGTTAAGGTTCGATCTCTGTTGGTGATGTTTTGTTCCTCAGTAAACATGACTAAGTTTTTCCTGACACTGGTCTTCAGTCATATGACATGTTAAGCACCCACTGGCATACCGCAGCTACGTATTCAAGTTTAAAACCAGCATGTCGGGTGTCCCGAGATACTTTACACCTTGTATGTATATCGTGGGGGTAAGGGATTCATGTTTATAAGAGGGTATGATGTAAATGGTTTGGAAAACCAAGTTGAAGAATGAGACACTTGTGCAACATTTGGGAATCTTCGGTGAGTAAACGTTTCTCCAGCCAGTGTATGCAGTATGTGCTCTAACATCGGGAGTGCAATAGAGAACGTGGCTTAAGCTTAAAAAAAAAAATCGGCTCCACAACCATAATGAACCGGGCAGAAGGGTAAGAGGAGACGTATGGGCTAGTTAGTAGCAGTCTCTTTTCACTCCAGTTTACCCAACAGCCAATAGATACCTAAGCGATAATGGAGAGTTGTGGGTCGTATCCTACAAAAAAAAATATGCCACATTACTCTCTGCGATTATCAAGGATTAAATAATCCACAGAACGTTATCTTCAGCTTCAAAGCGTGCAGTAGTAATACATAGCTTTATCAGCACCTGTGAGTGTGCGGCTGAGGTGTGTGATCCAGCAAGCCTTCAACAAGCAGTTATCGCAAGATTAACTCCATCCCAACTATCCGCGAAATCCTCGGCGCAGACTGCAGTCGCGAGATCCTCGTTCCACAAGCTTTCGTTCACAACCAACAGACTCGCGCAACGGCAAGCGAAAACATAAGAAACTGTAGGAAAAGCGAGCGGAAAAGGTGTGAGGGGGCGTTAGGGGTCGCTATATATAAACATGAGCGTGGGTGGGAGACGCTAGGCCATCATGTGAGCCTGAGCTGGAGGTGAAGGAGGGACTGGGATCAGCACTGGAGGCCAGGTATAGGCCTGATGGAATCACACACTTAAGACAACTGCTTCCCCACAGCACCAGCCTGGCATCTATCAGTTAAGGATTAAGAGCACTGCAGCTTCAAGAGACTTGCCATGCGACACCTAGGCATCTCCGCTTTAAACCTGACCTCCATCCTCTTATTTTACATTTTTTCTCTTTTTTTCCCCCCCGTAAGCCTTTTGCTGAAACCATAACTACAACGCGCCCACCAGGGGATAATTCCTCTACTTTTTTAAATACTTTATTGTTGGTTCGGTTTGTGTTTTTTGTGGTGTGTTGGTTATGTGAGGTGCTGTAGTTATTGGTGTTGTGGGAGGCTGTGATCTGAGAGGCTGTGATGTTGTGGGAGGCTGTGATGTGGGAGGCTGTGATGTTATGGAAGGCTGTGATGTGGGAGGCTGTGATGTTGTGGGAGGCTGTGATGTGGGAGGCTCTGATGTTGTGGGAGGCTGTGTTAATATTGTGGGAGGATGTGATGATGTTGTGGGATGCTGTGTTGATATTGTGGGTGACTGTACTGACTTAGGCGGCTGTGTCGATGTTGTGGAAGGCTGTGATGATGTGGGAAGCTGTGTTGATATTGTGGACGACTGAATGTGAGGGACCTGGGAGTGGTAATGTCTGAGGATCTCACTTTCAAGGATCACAACAGTGCCACGATCATAACTGCAAAGAAAATGATAGGATGGATAATGAGAACATTCAAAACAAGAGATGCCAAGCCAATGATGATCCTTTTCAAATCACTTGTTCTCTCTAGGCTGGAATACTGCTGTACATTAACATCTCCATTCAAAGCAGGTGAAATTGCAGATCTAGAGAGTGTACAGAGAACCTTTACTGCACATATAAGTTCCATCAAACACCTCAACTACTGGGAACGCTTGGAAGCACTTGACTTGTACTCGCTGGAACGCAGGCGAAAGAGAGATATCATAATCTGCGCCTGGAAAATCCTAGAAGGAATGGTCCCGAATCTGCACACAGAAATCACTCCCTACGAAAGTAAAAGACTGGGCAGGCGATGCAAAATACCCCCAATGAAAAGTAGGGGCGCCATTGGTACACTAAGAGAAAACAACGTAAGTGTCCGGTGCCCAAGACTGTTCAACAGCCTCCCACCAAGCATAAGGGGAATTACCGATAGGCCCCTGGCTGCCTTCAAGAGGGAGCTGGACAGATACCTAAAGTCGGTGCCGAATCAGCCGGGCTGTGGGTCGTATGTTAGACTACGTGCGGCCAGCAGTAACTGCCTATTTGATCAGGCCCTAATCCACAGGAAGACCTGGTCGTGGACCGGGCCGCGGGGGCGATGATGCCTGGAATGTCCTCCAGGTAGACTGTACTGATGTAGGCGGCTGTGTTGATGTGGGTGGCTGTGCTGGTATTATGAGTGGCTGTGTTGATGTGGGTGGCTGTGCTGGTATTATGAGTGGCTGTGTTGATGCAGGGGGATGTGTTGCCACATCCTGTGTGACCATCACCACTTCTTACTCCCACACTGCTAACTTTTAATCCCACGCATCAACAGCCAATGGAAAGATGAAGAAATATCCAACTTCCTTCACGGCACTAGTCAGTGTGCTTGTGTTGCTGCCACACCACTGATAATACCAGTCAGTGTGTTGCTGCCACACCACTGATAATACCAGTCAGTGTGTTGCTGCCACACCAGTGATAACGCCAATGTGATGGTGCTGCTGCCACACCACAAGAGGTACCTGTACTACAGCATAAGACGCAGGAGGTAGCTGTGTTACAGCATAAGACACGGGAAATGGTTCCCAGCCTTGACAAACCTGGCAGCAAGATAAACTGGACTATGGTTGTGAGCAATTTTATAAACGTGTTTTAACTTCAGCTTTTCTCTCACATTGTTTTCAACATTCAGCATATCCAGTTGTAATTCATTCTGGCCTACATGGTCTCTTGGACCCAAGTCCAGGCTGAATCTCACCGTTTTGTTCTGGGTGATTTGTAGTTTTTCATTTTTTTCTGTTAGGGCAGAGTACATTTAGAAGCAAGAGTTATCTATATGGCATTGTATAAAAGCTAGACTCAGGAGGTGGCTGTGATACAGTATAAGAGGTGGCTGTGGTACAGTATAAGACGCAAGCGGTGGCTGTGGTACAGTATAAGATGCAAGAGGTAGCTGTGATACAATTTAAGACGCAGAAGGTAGCTGTGTTACAGCATAAGACGCAGGAGATAGCTATGATACAATAGAAGACGCAGAATGTAGTTGTATTACAACAAAAGACGCAGGAGGTGGCTGTGGTACAGTATAAGACGCAGGAGGTAGCTGCGATGTTCAACTGCAGAAGAGGCTGACTTAGCCTGGGATGCTGGGTTACCCTGGCAACCACCACCAGGACATGCCTCCCCTCCTACCATCCCGCCTTCTCTTTCTCTATCTGTCTCTCTCTCACACAAACACACACACACACACACACACACACACATTAACTAAATTATCCAGCCTGCAAACAAATCCAGCTGAATAAAACTATTTTTACAGGAATATACATAGCATTTTTCAAAAAAATAGACGAATTATCATCATATGTTTCAACAGTACAGATATTATTCGTTTAATTCAGGCAGCCATTGACAGCTGAAACAGCTTTGTCTATAAAGAATTTTCATTATTATTATTATTATTATTATATTCACGGGGAAGCGCTAAACCCACATGGGAATAATTTTACGAAAGCTCATACCCACAAGAGATGGTGGCGAGCTCTTTAATACTAACAATGAGACAAACTTGGCTAACAGCCGATGGATCCGAGTTTGATCCTGGGGCGAATGAAGAGTTGGGCATGTCTCCTTACACCTGTTGTCGTCTAAAAAAATAAGGGGTCACAATACCGTGATTGGAACAATACACAAATAACCCGCATTTAGGAGACTGAAACTTAAGACGACGTTTTGGTCCGACTTGGACCATTAACAAATCACACAGAAGCGAGAAGGGAAGGAGGCGAGAATACATACGAGGGGGGGACGAGTTATTTGTGTATTGTTACCCTCTGTTCCCCTAGCAGTACGTAGGTACCTGAGTGTTAGCTGACTGTTATGGGTCGAATCCTGGGGACGAGGACCCCTCCCCCCCCCAAGAAAAAAGGCGAAGGACATAAGCTATACTGATGACTTTCTTGGGTAAATCCTGGTTATTAATCTGAATAAAATTCAATGAAAACGACGAAATTAAACTCAGCGAAGCTGATCTTCCCTCAAACAAGTCGTGAAAACGTTACCCTTTTGAATGACGAATATAAATAAACGATCAATAATATATCTAGGAACAACTCTAAACTACCAGACTCGACTTCATGATCGAAGCCTCCAAACAGCGTATTCCCAACAGTGCTAACGAAATATTCAAGCTTTTATTGGGACGTTTCACTAAGGTATTTGAGGAGGCAGATCATGGTAATGAATATAATATTGTGTATATGGACTTCAGTAAAGCTTTTGAGAGTCCCACATCACAGACTATTGAGGAAAATTAAGGCACAGGGAATAGGAGGAGAATTTTTTTCCTGGATAGAGGCATGGTTGACAAATAGGCAGCAGAGTTTACTTAAATGGGGAGAAATCAGAGTGGGGAAGCGTCATGAGTGGTGTTCCACATGGGTCAGTGTTGGGCCCCTTGTTGTTCACAATGTACATCAACGACATAGATGAGGGAATAAATAGCGATATAAACAAGTTTGCCGATGACACCAAAATAGGACGACGAAATCATTCTGACGAGGACATTAAAGCACTCCAGGAAGACTTAAATAGACTGATGCAGTGGTCGGAGAAGTGGCACATGCAGTTTAATATAGAAAATGCAAAGTTCTATTTAACACTGGACAGAAAAATAACCATGCCACATACAAAACTAAATAATGCGGATCTTAATACTATTACTGTTTGCAAAAAGGATTTGGGAGTTCTGGTTAGCAGTGATCTAAAACCAAGACAACAGTGCATAAGTGTTCGCAATAAAGCGAATAAAATCCTTGGCTTCTTATCAAGAAGCATAAATAATAAGAGTCCTCAGGTTGTTCTTCAACTCTATATATCCTTGGTTAGGTCTCATTTTGATTATGCTGCACAGTTTTGGTCACCGTATTACCGAATGGATATAAATGCTCTGGAAAACGTACAAAGGGGGATGACAAAGTTGATCCCATGTATCAAAAATCTTTCCTGTGAGGACAGACTGACTGAATCTGCACTCTCTAGAAAGACGTAGAATTGGGGATGGGGGGGGGGGGATATGATTGAGGTGTATAAATAGAAAACAGGAATAAATAAAGGGGATGTAAATAGTGTGCTAAAAATATCTAGCCATGACAGGACTTGCAGCAATGGTTTTAAGTCAGAAAAATTCAGATTCTGGGATATAGGAAAGCACTGGTTTGGTAATAGAGTTGTGGATGAGTGGAACAAACTCCCGAGTACCGTCATAGAAGCTAAAACGTTGTGTAGTTTTAAAAATAGGTTAGATAAATACATGAGTGGGTGTGAGTTGGACCTGACTAGCTTGTGCTACTAGGTCAGATGCCGTGCTCCTTCCTTAAGTGAATGTGATCTGACCTGACTAGGTTGGGGCATTGGCTTGGGTTGGTGGGCGACTTGAACCTGCCTCGCATGGGCCAGTAGGCCTGCTGCAGTCCTTCTTCTTTCTTATGTTTATTATGAAGTCGTTTCTCCAACCAGTGACTTTTTCATTTCAAAACAGAAATTATGTATTTGTCTATTGTATACCATTAATGTAATGATACTGGAGCTTATTCTGCTCACGGATTGTGGCTTTATGCAATCATGTGAGGTATGACATGTAATCATTAAATCTCAAAATACCACATTTCTTTGTTATAAGGAAAGTGTTATGGGACTAGAATTCTATAACAATATTAATAGATTAAATTTGGATATTTTTTAAGCATGAGCATATTATTTTAAGATATAATGTTGCTGTCTTTTGCTGCTCATGTTCATGCTGTTCGAATTAGGTTAGATTAGGTTAGGTTAGGTTAGGTTAGGCTTGTCAGGAAACATGACAAGTGTTTCCTGACGCGGGTCTTAAATCACATGATGACCCGCATTACCTGGCTACACAAACATGAGTCTAGTAAGGCATCTCTATATATTAAATGTTTCCCGACTTACAAAATCGTAATCACAAGATTGCAAACCAATCGTGCATTGGCTGTAAGTTTTAGAACTACTTGCCATGGGTTCAAACCCCATCCATTCCCCGACTTAAATGTCAATACATACTATTAAATATATATTATAAACTCTCTTGTCCAATGGTAGATATAGTGTAGTGTACCTTCCATGGAAAACCTATACAATTCTGAATAAACCTAACTTCTGAACTTCTACAACTATTATTGCTACTACAATTATTACTGCTGCTGCTATTACTATTTTTGTTACTACCACTACTTACGTAGCTACAGTTATTACTTTTACAATGTCAACTAACCATTTATGTAAATCACAGCCACTTATACATACTGCATAATAATATTTATCAAGACAACCACATGCAAAAACAAATGAAAAAAAAAAAGTTAGGCTAAAGTGTCTTTCTGACAAGAGTCTCTTGACTAATTGTAACTACTACCCACACAAAACAGGCCAAGTGTCTATCGATGCATGCCTTTGACAACCAGAAACTCACCTATAACTACCAAACAACACAACCTAACAAAACTCTGTACACAGCTTTAAGAACAGGAATGACTGGACTTAAGAGGCCAGGAGAGTGTGACCCCAGCCACGGCCAGACAAAACTGAATTAGGAGCTAGGACTCGACCGCCCACATCTGCAAAAAAGTGAATACTTAACTAGAAAAACTTTACTTTTGAAGTTCAACCACAATAAACTATCAATCACAATTACCGACATCAGCGGGTCAATCAAAGGTAGTAGAGATAACTTTCAAGATACCGTTGATCAAGCCACTCTCACCACCACGGACACTCGTGGATGCTACTCCCTTCAACAGGCGCTATTACCTTCATGCTAGTGAAGGGCACTTGGTCCAAGGAATTGGAGCTGCCCTCCAATTCTTGATTGCCTTCCATTACCTAGACCAGGGGTGGGCAACCTTTTTAAGTGTGTGTGCCAAACTCGGCCAAATCCTTGATACAAATTTCTAGGAACATATTATTTGTAGTAAAGCAGCACCTGATTAATGTTATCCACATAATTTCACGAAAAGTGGTGGAATAATCTTTCGAATCGACGGACTATTTCCCCGCTTTTCTTGGAACAGATATGTGATAAATGTCGTTTTTTTTTTTTTTTTTTTGGAGATGAGACCTGAGGTTCGCGTGCCGGAAAGAAGTCGTTGGCGTACCAGGTTTGGCACGCGTGCCAAGGATTGCCCACCCCTGACCTAGACTCTACATAACCCCTACGGGTTTAACGTTTCCTCGATAAAATCGTCCTCAAAATTCAAATGTGGTTCTCCTTCGCGGTTACCTGAGTTTATATGGTAAATGATCCCAAATTTATGAATAGTTAATGGTAAACAGCCAAATTTAAAAAAACAGGAAACGATACATTCATTATGGAGTGTGAGAACGAACGGGAACTGATCAGGCTGAATAATAAATCATAAATACGTAGAGATCGATTTTTACATATTAATGTCAAAGCCGAATAAGTGACGGACTTCAGCCCAAGTAAAAAAAACTCTCCCGATATATATATATATATATATATATATATATATATATATATATATATATATATATATATATATATATATATATATATATATATATATATATATATATATATATATATATATTTGTCGTGATGAATAGGAAAAATTGATCAATTAGCAAGAATTCATTTAAAATTAAGGCCTTTCTAAAATTTTCTCTTATAAATTTAAAGATATATATTTTTTCATTATGTTAATGTAAAAATGTACCAAAAGAACCTTAGAAAAGTTACTTAACCATATTATAACTAGCGCAATTTAATTTAGCCTAATCCAACTAAATATATTTTAGATAGGTTTACAATAATTTAATAATAAGCACAATGAAATATAATTTTTTTTCGGTAGGTTCTGAATGATTTTTGCAAGATTATTGCATACACAAATTTTCGCTTGCCTTATTCGGCAAAAAAAGCGCTGCTATTTAGGCTAAAATTGCAAGTTTTACCTATTCGGCACGAATATATATATATATATATATATATATATATATATATATATATATATATATATATATATATATATATACAATATATATATATATATATTATATATATATAAATATATATATATATATATAAATATATATATATATATATATATATATATGTATATTTATATATATATATATATATATTAAATATATATATATATATATATATATATATACACATCTATATACATATATATATTTTTTTTTTCAACAAGCCGGCCGTCTCCCACCGAGGCAGGGTGACCCAAAAAAGAAAGAAAATCCCCAAAAAGAAAATACTTTCATCATCATTCAACACTTTCACCACACTCGCACATTATCACTGTTTTTGCAGAGGTGCTCAGAATACAACAGTCTAGAAGCATACACATATAAAGATACACAACATATCCCTCCAAACTGCCAATATATATATATATATATATATATATATATATATATATATATATATATATATATATATATATACATATATATATATATATAAATATATATATATATATAAATATATATATATATATATATATATATATATATATATATATATATATATATATTATATATATATAAATATATATATATATATATATATATATATATATATATATATATATATATATATATATATATATATATATATATATATATATATATATATATATATATATATATATATATATATATATATATGCAAAACAACCACTCTGAAAGAATAGAGAAATTCCAAGCGCTTTCGTGACTACTCACATTATCAAGGAACTATGAAAGTAAAGCATCCAAGGAAGCTATATAAGGGGTCCGGCCAGCACCTCACTATCAGATCCCACAACGGTTAAACACGTGACGCGCGGCGACCCAACTTGGATAGGTCCCTTGCACAACTCATCCCCAAGCTATTCTACTCAAGAAAATTTAAAAATTATTATTTGTCCAGTGTATTATTAAATTCTTCCCAAATTCTATTAATTATAAATGGATCTAATTTATATAAACCAAAGGAAATATTCATATTATTGTCAAAACTGCTTTTTATGAAACAAGATTCAATTATATTCCTGTCGACCATGGACTTGCTTGATACTACTTTCTCAACTTTTTGAAAATCAATATATATATATATATATATATATATATATATATATATATATATATATATATATATATATATATATATACACACACAGGAAGTCCTCACTTAACGTCGTCGATAGGTTCATGGAAACTGCGACTTTAAGCAAAACGACGTATAACAAAACCAATTTTACCATAGGTTAATTTATATAAATAAGAGCAGAGAGCTCACAGAGAGGGCAGTAGTGCTGCAGACGTCAAGACTATGGAGTATGTCGATCTGGGGAGCTATAACTCGTATATTTACTCTTATTACTGACATTTTTATTATTTTAGGTATCATATGTTTTTCCAGAATTATGTAAGAAACACGCTTCATTTCATAAAAACTGAATACAGACAGCCAGAGTGAAGAAAATGGCATAAGCGAACATGGAGAGTTGCCGATGACATATCCTCCATCCACATATTTGTTTCCATACTTTCTATTCCTGGCAGGAATTGATTTCTTTTTCTCATCAAAGTTATAATGAAACGACGTGTAATGAATACTACAACTGACTACTACTGCAACTACGACTACAATTACTATTATTACCACTACTATACTACTATGTACTACATTTTACCTCTTTATTGCTACAAAAAATACTACTACTTTTACCACTGCTACCAATATCACTACAACTACTATTACCACCATTACTCCTACTGCTACTACTACTAATAATAATCATAATTTCATTCACAACGTAACTTATTGCACAGAACAAAACCCTTATTGAGGAATTATTATTTTTATAAAGACGTGGTAAACTTCAAAGAAAAGGTACTAAATAAATAAATAAATAAATAAAAATAAAAGACAAAAACTACCTAAAAAAACAGAACTTACAGACACGTAGTCTGATAAACATAAAAAAAAACAGAGATAAAACTCTCTAAAAATAGAGCTCACAAAAATACAATTTGATAAACGCATGTCATAGTCTCAAATATGAACCATCGCCATGAACCACAACAATGAACTGCAGCATTCTGACAAAAATAACATGAAGATAGGTTATCTGAGATAAGGAGTCAGGCCACTGATAGCCCCACACACACACACACTGCCAAGCACACTTTCAAGTAACCATGCTACTACTACTACTACCACCACACAATATATATATAATATATATATATATATATATATATATATATATATATATATATATATATATATATATATATATATATATATATATATATATATATATATATATATATATATATATATATATATATATATATATATATATATATATATATATATATAATATATATATATATAATATATATAATATATATATATATATATATATATATATATATATATATATATATATATATATATATATATGCAAAACAACCACTGTGAAATAAGAGAGAAATTCCAAGCGCTTTCGTGACTACTAACATTATCACATTATTGTTCCTTGATAATGCGAGTAGTCACGAAAGCACTTGGAATTTCTCTATTCTTTCACAGTGGTTGTTTTGCATATATATATATATATATATATATATATATATATATATATATATATATATATATATATATATATATATATATATATATATATATGTGTGTGTGTGTGTGTGTGTGTGTGTGTGTGTGTGACATGGGAGTCAAATTGGAATGTGTTCACCTACAGCCCCTTAGAAGAATTCTACCCTTATGAGGACGTGGAGCAGAACATGTGCAGTGCTTCTGTTCCTTACTTTTTACTACTACTACTACTACTACTACTACCACCATCACAACCACTACTATTACTACTACTACATAAACGACTTAAGCCAAACTAATTTTTATGCATACAGTGTCATAACCATAATTTCAGTCAAAACAAAAATAAGAAACAAAAAACACTAACCTCCATAAAAATAAATTATCATTAATAACAATAATTAAAAATAATAATCAATAACAATAATAAATAGTTAAAATTCAAAAACACCAACTGAAAAATAATAGACTTAAGCAACATTACAATAATGTACCAAAACAAGAGTAGACCCAAGCAACGTACTAGAGAAACTATAATCCTAGACAGAGGCAGCGAGCTGTGCGAGTGCGCCTGCATGCGAGGCTTTATCAGAGTGCTGGATGACCTTTCAGCCACAACGTTCTGGAAATTCCACAGCCTTCCCCTTCCCAAACAGAAGCCTCAATAAAACTCTAAATCCAAGCTACCAGCCATAACAAAATTCCATATAACCCATGACACCAGCTATAACTCAAGGCACCTGCCATAACATTTATATATCAAAACACTTAAAAATATCAGGAAAAGTAAGGAAAAACGCCATCATATTATAACAATAAACCAAACATCATCAAAATACAAAAATATATAACCAAACACCATCATATTACAATAATAAACCAATTATATGAACATAAACCACACACAATCATATAACAACAAATCAAATGCCATCATAATGTACCATTAAGCCAGACACCATCATAACCTGACAATATACCAAACACTATTAAATATTGCAATAAACCAAACACGATCATAATATACCAATAAATCAAACACCATCAAATATAATAAACCAAACACTATCATAATACACCATCAAACATAACAATACACCAACACCGTAAAATAACAGTAAAGTAAATATGAATAAACGAAACACCAATATAATAAACCATACACAGCATAATGTACTAATAAACCAAACACCAATATAATAAACCATACACAATCATAATGTACTAATAAACCAAACACCAATATAATAAACCATACACAATCATAAATAATAATAAACCAAACGCCAATATAATAAACCATACGCAATCATAATGTACTACTAATAAACCAAGCACCATATTTCAATATGCTAAACACTCATATAACGATAAATCAAGCATCACCATAATGTAACAATAAACCAAACACCGTCATAAAATATCAGCAAACCAAACATCATCAAATATAATATACACATAAACCAAACAACACTATACATATACACCAAACAACATCAAATAATACAATAAATCAAAAGTCATCAAACAATAAACCAAAGAACATATAACACTAAATGAAACTATCACAATATACCAATAAACCAAGCAACATCATAACTTATCACTAATAAACAAAATCATCATATCTATAGTAAACCAAACCACTATCATAGTATAAAGACAATGCAAACACCGCCATAATATAACAATAATAAAGCGAACACCATCAAAACACAGCAATACTAAAGTAAACGCCATCATAATACAGCAATAATAAAAACACCATCATGATACAGCAATAATAAAACATAATACAGTAATAATAAAACACCATCATAATACAGAAATAATAAAACACCATAATACAGCAATAATAAAACACCATCATAATACAGCAATAATAAAACACCATCATAAAACAGCAATAATAAAACCATCATAAAACAGCAATAATAAAACACCATAATACAGCAATAATAAAGCACCATCATAATACAGCAATAATAAAACACCATCATAATACAGTAATAATAAAACATAATCATAATTCAGCAATAATAAAACACCATCATAATACAGCAATAATAAAACACCATCATAATACAGAAATAATAAAACACCATCATAATACAGCAATAATAAAACACCATCATAATACAGTAATAATAAAAATAACCTTCCAGGTAGGCATGTAATACAGCAATAATAAAGCAAATACCATAATATATCAATAATCAACTAAGCACCATCATATAATAATAAAGCAAACGCAATCACAGCACAGCAATAATAAAGCAAACACCATCATAATACAGTAATAATACAGGAACCACCATCATAACAGAAACAATCAACTAATCATCATCATATAATAATAAAGCAAACACCATCATAATACAGCAATAATAAAGCAAACACCACCATAACACAACAATAAACTAAGCACCATCATAATACATACAACAATAATTAACTAAGCACCATCATAATACAACAATAATAAACTAAGCACCATCATATAATAAAGCAAACACCATCGTAATACATCAATAATAAGACAAACACATAATACAACAATAATAAAACAAACACCATAATACCGAACACTGCCATAATAATATAAACCAAACACCGTCATATTATAATAAACTAAACACCATAATGTTATAACAATAATAACTCAAAAACCGTCATGTTATAACAATAACAAACCAAACACTTTCAAACCAAAACAATAGTCAAATACACCAGACCATAATAGTACTAAACAAAAAACTTCTCATAACAATAAAACAAAACACCAAACCACAACAATGAAACAAAACACGAGACAAAATAATAAGATAAAAAAACACCATACTGTAATAAAATGCTAACTATAAGAATTAAAACATTTTACTATATTAGCAATAACAACAGCTAGATCATAAGAACAAATGGCTAAAGACAACTAAAAACACCAGACTATAACAGTAAAACAAAAACACCCGACCTTAATAACAGTAAAAGAAACACACCAGACCAGAACAACAGTAAAAGAAAAACACCAGACTATAACA
Organism: Cherax quadricarinatus; assembly: GCF_038502225.1. Classification (NCBI taxonomy): domain Eukaryota; kingdom Metazoa; phylum Arthropoda; class Malacostraca; order Decapoda; family Parastacidae; genus Cherax; species Cherax quadricarinatus. The sequence continues at coordinate 44,814,992 of NC_091302.1, read as the reverse complement.
ATAAAACAATACTCGACCAGAACAACAGTAAAACAAAAACACCAGATAATAACAATGATTGCAAGAAAACACCAGACCATAACTAGGATAGTAAACCACAACACTAACAGTACAACCGAAGAGCTCGACCACAATAAAAAAAAATAACAGACCATAACAATGACAGTAAAACAAAAGCACTGACCATAACAATAAAAATACACCCCACCATAAGTCAAATAAAAATCCGACCACAACAGTGAAATAAAAACGCAAAACCATAAAAATGACAATCAGAACAAAACAGTAAAACAAAAACATTAGAACAGTAAAACATAAACAATAGAACAGTAAAACAATATATCTGAACAGTAAAACAAAAATCATAATAGTAAAACAAAATATCAGAACAGTAAAACAAAAACATCATTACAGTAAAATAAATCAATCAGAACAGTAAAAGACAAGGTAAGACACATATGCAACAGTTAGGTATCTTCATAATAAAGATACCTAACTGTTGCATATGTGTCTTACCTAACAACCTGTCGGTACTTTATACCATTTTAATGTTCAGTAAAAGACAAACAACAGAATAGTAAAACAAAACATCAAACAGTAAAACAAAAAAACACAGTAAAACAAAACAGAACAGTAAAACAAAAAACATCAGAACAGTAAAACAAAATATCAGAACAGTAAAACAAAACATCAGAACAGTAAAACAAAAACATCAGAACAGCAAAACAAAAACATCAGAACAGTAAAACAAAACATCAGAACAGAAAAATAAAACAACAGAACAGTAAAACAAAAACATCAGAACAGTAAAACAAAAACATCAGAACAGTAAAACAAAACATCAGAACAATAAAACAAAACATCAGAACAATAAAACAAAAACATTAGAACAGTAAAACAAAACATCAGAACAGTAAAACAAAAACCGAACAGTAAAACAAAAACAACAGAACAGTAAACAAAACACCAGAACAGTAAAACAAAAACATCAGAACAGTAAAACAAAAACATCAGAACAGTAAAACAAAAACATCAGAACAGTAAAACAAAAACATCAGAACAGTAAAACAAAAACATCAGAATAGTAAAACAAAAACATCAGAACAATAAAACAAAAACATCAGAACAGTAAAACAAAACATCAGAACAGTAAAACATCAGAACAGTAAAACATCAGAACAGTAAAACATCAGAACATAACAGTATACAGGAATACCAGACAATATAACCCTTAAATAATAATATAGAGATCAAAGCAATAGAGACCAATAAAACAAAACACCAGACCACAACAATAAACAAAGCACCAAACAACAATAATAAAACAACACTACACCTCAATAAAAATAACCAAAACGATAGCCATAATACAATAATCTACAATACGGGTCAATACAATAATAACCCAAGCAGCCCACAATAAAAGACTAGTCCCCAAGGCCCCCCCCCCTAGCCGTCTCTTGGCGGGACTAACTATTGCTAACAACCCAATTATCATCACACAATCTTCATGTAGTTTAGTAGTTTGTCTCCCCCCACAGGAAATATTGGACACTTCTTTAACCTAGCGTAGCCTCTTCCTCTTTTAAATTAACAGTGGAACACTAAATCCGCAAGGGACATCATTATCATGGGGAGAACTAGACTCGTCGTGGTTCATGGTGCTAAGGTGAAGGCTCGACCCTCCGTACGTTATGTCCTCTCCCCTCACCTGCCATTTCCCCGTTGTTCTTTTATAAGCCAATAAATAATTAAGTAGAGAGGAGTAAGGTGATAAATATCAGTGTATCCGACCTCCAGAGCGTCCCACTAGGGATACTATTTTTAGCTCTTTATCGAATTCCTTTACAGAGGGAAGCCAGGCTATCACCAAGTTATTTTTTCTCCTGCCCTACTCTTCATGATAATTATATGCCCAGACTTGACTTATTTATTCTATCTTCAAAAAACTGACAAAAACTGACATAAAATAAATTATATATATATATATATATATATATATATATATATATATATATATATATATATATATATATATATATATATATATATATATATATATATACACACACCCATAGTCTCGAAGCGGATGAAAAGGCTTCAAGGAAGAATATTTGTATTTCTTCCCGAAGCCATTTAAATGAATGAATATATATATATATATATATATATATATATATATATATATATATATATATATATATATATATATATATATATATATATATATATATATATATATATGCAAAACAACAACAGAGGAGTTGAATGATAGCTCTAGGTCTTTCGTGTTGCAATCAACACGTCAGGAGTTAAAAATCCTGCAGAAATGAGGGAAACATTAGAGTTAGAACGTTCCTCTAAACTTATCTGCTTGGACTTCCTACTCATTTCTGCAAGCTCCTGATGATGTGACTGAAACATGAAAGGCCTAGCGCTATCATTTAACTCCCCTTGTATTTCTTTTGCATCTTGCATCACTTGTTCGCGATTACTACTACATATATATATATATATATATATATATATATATATATATATATATATATATATATATATATATATATATATATATATATATATATATATATATATATATATATATATATATATATATATATATATATATATATAATGGCATGAGTACTACCTAAATTTCCAGGTGTAAAATACGTAAGATTCCTAAAGATGTCACTCGGATGCTCAAAGTAATGGCGTAATTGCACGCTATGTACACAACTGGTGTGAGAAAAGTGAGGCGCCGGTGACAAGGTAATCCCGGACTCCAGACTCACTGCAACGTGAAGCCAAACTGGAGTTCCAAATGCGATAGCCTTGTCATCTTGTTTCATTCTTCTCGCCCGGCCAATCAGGGCACGGATACTGCAACACGTCATGAACATTTATTACGTTTCCATGACGTCATAAATTAAGGGCGGAGCTAGGTTTATCCTGCCAATCAGGACACTGATAGTGCACTTCTTCATCGACGTCCATGACGTATTCGTGATGTCACTACTTAGGGGAGGAGCTACGCTCACTCGGGAAATTTATATTTAAGACTAACTGAGGATTTCTAATTAACTTTCAACGTAAATTATTATTTTTACGATGTCCTGAAGAGCTTAAATGGCTCTTAGACTTAAACTACTTAAATGGTGGAAAGAAAAGTCGTATGTTTGAGAAGTGTGTTGGTGGAAGGTGGTGGCACCGGTCACGTGGTGTGTGAGCAAGCCACGCCCACCACCACCACTATCAAGACCACCACTACCTCCACCACTACCAATACCACCACCACTATCAACACCACTACCACTATCAATACCATCACCAATATCAACATCACCACCACACCACTATCAACATCACCACCACTATCAGCATCACCGCCACCACCACCACTATCAATACCACCATCACCACCACTATCAACACCACCACTATAACAATCACCACCAGCACCATCACCACCACACCACTATCAACACCACCACCATCAACACCACCACTACCTCCACCACTATCAATACCACCACCACTATCAACACCACCACCACCACTATCAATACCACCACCAATATCAACACCATCACCACCACTATCAACACCACCACTACCTCCACCACTATCAATACCACCACCACTATCAACACCACCACCACCACAATACCACCACCAATATCAACATCACCACCACCACCACTATCAACACCATCACCACCACTATCAACACCATCACCACCACCACTATCAAACCACCATCCCCACTATCTACACCATCGCCACCACCACTAACAACACCATCACCCTTATCAACACCACCACCACCACTGTCTACACCATCACCACTACCACTATCAACTCCACCACCACTATCAACACCATCACCACTATCAACACCATTACCAACACCACTATCACCATCACCACTATCAACACCATCATCACTATCACACCACTAGCAACATCACCATTATCAACACCATCACCACTATCAACACCACCACCACTATCAACACCACCACTTTCACCATCACCATTATCAACACCACCACCACTATCAACACCACCACTTTCACCATCACCACTATCAACACCACCACCACTATCAACACCACCACTTTCACCATCACCACTATCAACACCACCACCAATCAACACCACCACTCTCAACACCACCACCACCACCACTATCAACATCACCGTGACCACTATTAATACTACCACCACCAACATCACTATCAACGTCACCACCACTACCACTATCAAACCACCACCCCCACTATCTACACCACCACCACCACTAACAACACCATCATCCTTATCAACATCACCACCATCTACACCATCACCACTACCACTATCAACACCACCCCCATTATCTAAACCACCACCAACACCACTAACAACACCATCACCCTTATCAACACCACCACCACCACTATCTACACCATCACCACTACCACTATCAACACCACCACCACTAACAACACCATCACCCTTATCAACACCACCACCACTATCTACACCATCACCACTACCACCACCACCACTATCAACACCACCACCACCACTATCAATACCACCACCAATATCAACATCACCACCACCACCACTATCAACACCATCACCACCACTATCAACACCACCACTACCTCCACCACTATCAATACCACCACCACTATCAACACCACCACCACCACAATACCACCACCAATATCAACATCACCACCACCACCACTATCAACACCATCACCACCACTATCAACACCATCACCACCACCACTATCAAACCACCATCCCCACTATCTACACCATCGCCACCACCACTAACAACACCATCACCCTTATCAACACCACCACCACCACTGTCTACACCATCACCACTACCACTATCAACTCCACCACCACTATCAACACCATCACCACTATCAACACCATTACCAACACCACTATCACCATCACCACTATCAACACAATCATCACTATCACACCACTAGCAACATCACCATTATCAACACCATCACCACTATCAACACCACCACCACTATCAACACCACCACTTTCACCATCACTATCAACACCACCACCACTATCAACACCACCACTTTCACCATCACCACTATCAACACCACCACCACTATCAACACCACCACTTTCACCATCACCACTATCAACACCACCACCAATCAACACCACCACTCTCAACACCACCACCACCACCACTATCAACATCACCGTGACCACTATTAATACTACCACCACCAACATCACTATCAACGTCACCACCACTACCACTATCAAACCACCACCCCCACTATCTACACCACCACCACCACTAACAACACCATCATCCTTATCAACATCACCACCATCTACACCATCACCACTACCACTATCAACACCACCCCCACTATCTACACCACCACCAACACCACTAACAACACCATCACCCTTATCAACACCACCACCACCACTATCTACACCATCACCACTACCACTATCAACACCACCACCACTAACAACACCATCACCCTTATCAACACCACCACCACTATCTACACCATCACCACTACCACCATCACCACTATCAACACCATCACCACTATCACACCATCACTATCAACACCATCACCACTATCAACACCACCACCACTATCAACACCACCACTATCACCATCACAACTATCAACACCACCACCACTATCAACACCACCACCACTATCAACACCACCACCACTATCAACACCACCACCACTATCAACACCACCACCACCACTATCAACACCACCACCACTATCAACACCACCACCACTATCAACACCGTCACCACTATCAACACCATCACCACTATCAACACCACCACCACCACTATAACAATCACCACCAGCACCATCACCACCACACCACTATCAACACCACCACTACCTCCACCACTATCAATACCACCACCACTATCAACACTACCACCACCACTATCAATACCACCACCAATATCAACATCACCACCACCACCACTATCAACACCATCACCACCACTATCAACACCATCACCACCACCACTATCAAACCACCATCCCCACTATCTACACCATCGCCACCACCACTAACAACACCATCACCCTTATCAACACCACCACCACCACTATCTACACCATCACCACTACCACTATCAACACCACCACCACTAACAACACCATCACCCTTATCAACACCACCACCACTATCTACACCATCACCACTACCACCATCACCACTATCAACACCATCACCACTATCACACCACCACTATCAACACCATCACCACTATCAACACCACCATTATCAACACCATCACCACTATCAACACCACCACCACTATCAACACCACCACTATCACCATCACAACTATCAACACCACCACCACTATCAACACCACCACCACTATCAACACCACCACCACTATCAACACCATCACCACCACCACTATCAACACCATCACCACCACCACTATCAACACCACCACCACTATCAACACCACCACCACTATCAACACCACCACCACTATCAAGACCGTCACCACTATCAACACCATCACCACTATCAACACCACCACCACTATCAACACCATCACCACTATCAACACCACCACTATCAACACCATCACCACTATCATCACCACTATCAACACCATCACCACTATCAACACCACCACCATGTACACCATCATCACTATCTACACCATCACCACTATCAACACCACTATCTACACCACCACCATCACCACTATCAACACCACTACCACCACTATCATCACCACTATCTACACCATCACCACTATCAACACCACCACTATCACCATTATCAACACCATCACCACTATTAACACCACCACCAGTATCAACACCATCACCACTATCAACACCACCACTATCAACACTACCACTATCAACACCATCACCACCACTATCAACACCATCACCACTATCACCATCATCACTATCAACACCACCACCACTATCAACACCATCACCACTATCACCATCACCACTATTAACACCATCACCACTATCAACACCACCACCACCACTATCTACACCATCACCACTATCAACACCACCACCACCAATATCTACACCATCACTATCAACACCACCATCAACACCACTACTATCTACACCATCACCACCACCGCCACCACTATCTACACCATCACCACTATCATCACCCCCACCACTATCTACATCACCACTATCAACACCACAACCACCACTATCTACACCATCACCACCACTATCTACACCATCACCACCACTACACCATCACCACTATCAACACCACCACTATCTACACCATCACTACTAGCAACACCGTCACCACTATCAACACCACCACCACCCCTGTCAATACCATCACCACCACTACACCATCACCACTATCAACACCACCACCACCACTATCTACACCATCACTACTATCAACACCATCACCACTATCAACACCACCACCACTATCAACACCATCACCACTATCAACACCACCACCACCACTATCAACACCATCACCACTAACACTATCAACACCATCACCACTATCAACACCACCACCGCCACTACACCATCACCACCATTATCAACACCATCACCTCTATGAACACCACCACCACCACTATCTACACCATCACCACCACCACTATCTTACACCATCACCACCACCACTATCAACACCACCACCACTATCAACACCATCACCACTATCAACACCACCACCACCACTATCTACACCATCACCACCACTATCTACACCATCACCACCACCACTATCAACATCACCACCACCACTATCTATACCATCACCACTATCAACACCACCACCACCACTATCTATACCATCACCACTATCAACACCACCACCACTACTATCTATACCATCACCACTATCAACACCACCACCACTATCTACACCTTCACCACCACCACCACTATCAACACCACCACCACCACTATCTATACCATCACCACTATCAACACCACCACCACTACTATCTATACCATCACCACTATCAACACCACCACCACTATCTACACCTTCACCACCACCACCACTATCAACACCACCACCACCACTATCTATACCATCACCACTATCAACACCACCACCATCTACACCATCACCACTATCAACACCACCACCACCACTATCTATACCACCACCACCATCAACACCATCATCAACACCACCACCACCATCAACACCATCATCAACACCACCACCACCATCAACACCATCACCAACAGCAGCGTCTGTGTTAATGTCAAGATAACAAACATATTTGTTGAATATTTTCCAATAAATATGAAACAAACAAACGCAAATATATCCATCGGAACAACATCATTATTCGCAAAAAAAAAACATCAGCCTACTGTGTGGGCGAAACGTTGTCAATAAAGAATGTCGTTATACTGCATTTGTCTTTTTTTCCATCGTGTCGGTATTCTATACCATATACCTCCAGCATTATTATTTACTCAGTAAAGGCCACAGTCGTTAAAAGAGGACACATTATTATTATTATCATTATTGTCAGTGTTACTACTACTACTACTACTAATAATAATAATGATAATAATAATAATAATAATAATAATAATAATAATAATAATAATAATAATAATAATAATAATAATGAAAATATTATTAAAATTATTATTATTACTTTACTATTATTATTATTGTTTTTATGGATTTATGGAGAGCGCAAAACCCGCGCGTCAGAGATGAGGAAATGAAGAATAGGCTGCAATCAGATTTGATCCTGGTAAGAGAAGTTTAAAACCGCTTGCTTATGGCAAGCAGCCTAGAGCAGCATGATGGCAACATTCTCCATGCATGAAGCTGGCAGAACAACAGCAGGTGTGGTAAATCTGCTGGTGGTAATAATATACAAATATAAGTGAGGGGAGTTGGGTGGTACCATTTGTTAGATTACAAACTTTTAAGTTTGTATTTCTCACGGGAGAGCCATCAGCATACACACACACACACGTCAGACGATGCCTACTCAACCCAGAATACAACGCTCACAACCTCAAGACAAAAATAAAATAAAAAATAAAAATACCGTGGCTGAAACAGTTCATAAATAGCCCATACTCCGCGAAGAAACTTATGTCAACGTTTCGGTCCTTCCTAGACAGTTGTCAGGTCACAACTATGCAAGAAAAAAACGGTAGAAGAAAGTATTACTGTTATTACTACTTGTGGAAAATACTGTATATATTTTCCGGAAATACGGTAATTTATAGGTAAATGGATGCCCTATATTGTATTTTTAAAAGAAGTATGTTATCGAAAAAAAGAAGAGACACTCGTCATCTTGGTTTTGAATTTTGTACAAACGTTGGTGTAATGGGAAGAATTTTTCGTGCTCTAGAGGTTAAAATTGTGTTGACACCTCTCAGATAGGAGGCGAAATTGGTGGATGTGCATTCCTGCATAACTTGAGATATCAGACGACTGGACAAGACAGCTCCAGGAACCTCAGATAAACTCTCTAGATTTGTGTGTAATTCTGGCCAGCATTATTTTCATAGATTTAATTAGAGTGAGGTTTTCTGAGTATGATACACATTAATCTCCAGTCAAATTGGTGAGTGATATTAAGATATATTTTCCTTCTGTTATGTAATTGTGTATATATATATATATAACCATTTATTATTTTTAATATACAGTCCACAAATTTATATATTTACCAGTATTCCTGGTGTATGTATATTTCATTTAATTAATAGGTCCAGAGCAACTTGTGGTTATGACAGTGGTAGGTATCGAAGGGGGACATTTTTTGCGACCTAGGTGTCCCAAATTCCTACTTGTCTAATTGATAAATAATAATTATCTTTATTATTTACTGGTATGTACATTATGAGTTACATCTAGATAAATGCAATTTTCCACATTTAATTTGCCCGTTGGTTCTTCTTGAACCGGAGGTAATTAGTGAAGTCATTAATTAGTTAATTACTTAACAATTATATGTGAAATGACAGGAGGTGGATGTTAAGTTCACAAATTTCTTTAATGTGTAGTGGATTATAATAATTCCAATATTAATTTTGATAAGATAAGTCAAGTGTGGCTAAAGATTATATTAATGTGTATAAGTGTATGTGTAATTGATAAGCCAAGTGTAGCTAATTATATTAATGTGTATATTAATTTTGCAAAGCCAAAGTGGCTAGGATTTATATTAATGTATTTGTATAATGTTAATTTTGATAAGCCAATTCTGGCCAAGATTTATATCAGTGTATGTTTAATTGATAAGCCAAGTGTAACTAATATTAATGTGTATAACATTAATTTTGCTATGCCAAATTCTGGCAAGGATTTATATTAATTTGTATAATAATTTTGATAAGCCAAGTCTGGCTAAAGGTTTGTTTGTATTAATGTACATTTAAAATTTATATTAAAATTTTTTTGCATGTAATTGCTAAGCTCAAGTAGCTAGGATTTATTTGAAGGTAAGTTGTACTATTTACGTTTATAAAGTGCATAATTTAGTACATAATCAGTGTTATTAAGTTGAATTTAATACATTGCATCATGGCTGAAAATGAGGAAATTAATATAGAAGACAAACATATGGAATATAGAGCAAAAAAAGCCTCACTGCAGGCTAGAAAAGGTCATGTAACCAAGGCATATAATAAATGTTTGGAATTAATGAATCAAGAAACTGTGAATACCGATGATTTAAAATTGTATTTAGATGCTTTAGGGAATAGATATGATTCATATAAATTATATTACAACAAATATGAAGGAGATTTGTTAGTAAACTGTGTAGATGAGACTGAAGTAGATCTTATGATTAATCAGTATTATGAATTAGAGGAAAAGATTCTTTCTTGTAAAAGTCAGGCCTTGAATAAATTAAAATGTGTAAACCAGGCAGTTAATCAGTCTGCTCCAACAAATAATATGTCTTTGCCAAAACTCCCAGAATTATGTTTACCTGTATTTAATCCTGGAGAAAATTGGGAGGAATTTTGGTCAATCTTCAAAGCAGCTGTGCATGATAGGAGTGATCTAGCCTGTGTAACTAAATTATTTTACCTCAAAGGACAGGTAAGAGGAGATGCTCACATACTGATACAAGCCTTTCCCAATGTAGATGACTCTTACAAGGAAGCAGTTGACCTGTTGAAGGTCACTTATGGTAATATAGAACAAAGTAGGTTGGATCTAATGAATATCATTATTAATTTAAAATCTCCAGATCACACTTACAAAGGTTTACAGCAGTTTAGAGTTAAACTGGAGAGCACTCTCAAAACTTTAAGTAATAAATATAATCTGAAGGAATCAGACTGGTTATTGAGTGCCATGGTACAGGATAAATTAAGCTGTAAAACACTTGAATGGCTCTCGAATAAATATCACAAAGGTTATTTTGGTCTGGAGGAAATAAGACTAGGTCTACAAGAATTAATTGTTCAGTTGCAGACCAGCCAACCAACTCATTTTAAAGGTGCAACACATAATAGCTCTAAGGTATCTGTCAAGTTTCACAAAGGGAAAAATTATCCCAATGATAATAATCAAAATAATCAAGACGTTGGTGTAATGGGAAGAATTTTTCGTGCTCTAGAGGTTAAAATTGTGTTGACACCTCTCAAATAGGAGGCGAAATTGGTGGATGTGCATTCCTGCATAACTTGAGATATCAGACGACTGGACAAGACAGCTCCAGGAACCTCAGATAAGCTCTCTAGATTTGTGTGTAATTCTGGCCAGCATTATTTTCATAGATTTAATTAGAGTGAGGTTTTCTGAGTATGATACCCATTAATCTCCAGTCAAATTGGTGAGTGATATTCAGATATATTTTCCTTCTGTTATGTAATTGTGTATATATATAACCATTTATTATTTTTAATATACAGTCCACAAATTTATATATTTACCAGTATTCCTGGTGTATGTATATTTCATTTAATTAATAGGTCCAGAGCAACTTGTGGTTATGACAGTGGTAGGTATCGAAGGGGGACATTTTTTGCGACCTAGGTGTCCCAAATTCCTACTTGTCTAATTGATAAATAATAATTATCTTTGTTATTTACTGGTATGTACATCATGAGTTACATCCAGATAAATGCAATTTTCCACACTACTAATTCTGCTGCTACTACTAATGCTATTAGTAGTAATAGTAGAAGTGGTGGCAGTAGTAGTAGTAGTAGTATTAGCAGCAGTAGTAGTGGTAGTAGTACTAGTAGTAGTATTAGTACCAGTAGCAACAGTAGCAGCTGTAGTACTACTAGTAATGGAAGCAGCAGTTGTAGTACTAGTAGAGAACAGTTGAAATTTTAGTAGTGGTGAAAGTATTATTAATAGTAGTAGTAGCGGTGGTAGTAGTAGTAGTAGTAGTAGTAGTTGTTGTTGTAGTCGTAGCAGTAGTGGTCGTAGTAATAGTAGTAGTCATAACAGTGGTGAAAATATTGTTATTAGTAGTAGCTGCAGTCAAAGTAGTCCTAGTAGCAATAGTAATAGTAGCAGTGATAGTCGTAGTTGTAGTAATAGCAACAGTAGTAGCAGTAGTAATATATAAAAACAAAAGAAAAGGGGTGTACTACAGGATATCTAGTGGCGCACGCTGGACAGGACTAGTGAGAGAGTAACTAGAAGTATGAAAGAAAGGCAAGCAAGAAAGAGGCATGTCAGAAGCCAGAAAAAGTAAAGGAAATAAGGAAGATAGGTCAAGAAGAAAGGAGAGGAGGGGGTCAAAGGTCAAGGCAAGTCACGAGTATTCTTATGAGTAGAGCATTTCACACTGTATTAAGGAAGGCAGGCATAAAAGGGAAGAATAAAATTCATATTAATAATGTTACGTATAATGGCCGATTCCACAAAATGGCGTCTGTGAAGGCTAGAGAGGTAGATAGTTATAGCAGAGGACCAGTTAATTGTAGGGCTGTAATCTCTAACATACCAAAAAGTACAGGCGATGACAAAATGAGCAGGAAATGGAGTAGTAATCTAGCTCTATTGTCACTGATGCTTCGGCATCAGTGACAATAGAAGTAGGAACTAGATTACTACAAAGGGTATTTTTTTCACGGAAAGCAAGTTTGATATCTAAAGAATGGAGGATGTTGTTAAGATTTTGTGTGTGTTGTGTTGTCAGCATAGTTGCTGATCCCCTTATATGTGTTATATAGATTAGCTGAGTATCATAGTACCATCCATGTGTTTATATAGAAGATCCCTTAGGCCTGTGACTGTATGACATCACGGGGTACAGCTTGAGTCAGGGTGAGACGCGCTGCCTCGTTCTCACTCGACGGATAGACATAGAAGCAGGTAGAACACGGCAGGCCTGGGCTCCCATCTCCCATTACCACAGTCTGACAATATATATATCGTTACCATCCAACAAGCGAGTTTACCTTATCCATCATTCTCCTACCGAACCCCACACGACAGTGTGTGTGTGTGTGTGTGTGTGTGTTTTGGTGTGTGTGTGTGTTAGTTACCATTTTGTTACCGTTTTGTCCTAGGCACATGTCGATTAGACACTAGGCCTGTTGTATGTGTGTGTGTGTGTGTGTGTGTACTCACCTAATTGTGGTTGCAGGGGTCGAGACCCAGCTCCTGGCCCCGCCTCTTCAGTGATCACTACTAGGTCCTCTCTCTGTTTCCGGAGCTTTGTCATACCTCGTCTTAAAGCTATGTATGGTTCCTGCCTCCACTACATCACTTGCTAGTCTATTCTACTTCCTGACGACTCTGTGACTGAAGAAGTACTTCCTAACATCACTGTGACTCGTCTGAGTCTTCAGTTTCCAATTATGATCCCTTGTTTTTGTGTCCCCTCTCTGGAACATCCTGTCTCTGTCCATCTTGTCTATTCCATGCAGTATTTTGTATATTGTTATCATGTCTCCCCTGACCCTCCAGTCCTCCAATGTCGTCAGTCCGATTTCCCTCAATCTTTCTTCGTAGGACATTCCCCTGAGCTCCGGTACTAGCCTTGTTGCAAACCTTTGTACTTTCTCTAATTTCTTGACGTGCTTGACCAGGTGTGGGTTCCAAATTGGTGCTGCATACTCCAGTATGGGCCTGACGTTCACGGTGTACAGTGTCTTGAACGATTCCTTACTAAGGTTTCGGAATGCTATGCTCAGGTTTGCCAGGTGCCCATATGCTGCAGCAGTTATCTGTTTGATGTGTGCCTCCAGAGACGTGCTCGGTGTTATGGCCACCCCAAGATCTTTCTCCCTGAGTGAGGTTTGCAGTCTTTGGCCACATAGCCTATACTCTGTCTGCGGTCTTCTTTGTCCTTCCTCAATCTTCATGAATTTGTATTTGGCGGGGTTGAATTCGAGAAGCTAGTTGCAGGACCACGTGTTCAGCCTGTTCAGGTCTCTTTGTAGTCCTGCCTGATCCTCATCTGATTTAATTCTACTCATTAACTTCACATCATCTGCGAACAGGGACAATTCTGAGTCTATCCCTTCCATCATGTCATTCACATATACCAAAAATAGCACTGGTCCTAGAACTGATCCTTGTGGGAGTCCGCTCATCACAGGCACCCACTGATACCTCATTATGTACCATGACTCGTTGTCTCCCTGTCCTGTTATATGGGCCTGATCCTCCAGCTTCTGCACTAATCTCACATGAGGAACTGTGTCAAAGGCCTTCCTGCAGTCCAGGAAAATGCAATCAACCCACCCTTCTCTCTGGTGTCTTACTTCTGTTACCTTGTCATAAAACTCCAGAAGGTTTGTAACACAGGATTTGTCTTTGGTGAATCCATGCTGGTTGTTGTTTATAATCTTGTACCGTTCCAGGTGCTCCACCACTCTCCTCCTGATAATCTTCTCTTTGACTTTGCATACTATACACGTCAGTGACACTGGTCTGTAGTTTAGTGCCTCGTTTCTGTCTCCTTTCTTAAAAATGGGGACTACATTTTCCGTCTTCCATACCTCAGGTAGTTGCCCAGTTTCAAGTATTGAAGATTGTGGTTAGTGGCATGCACAGCATCTCTGCTCCTTCTCTAAGGGCCCACGGGGAGATGTTGTCCGGTCCCATCGCCTTTGAGTTATCAAGGTCACTTAGCAGCTTCTGCACCTCCTCCTCCATTGTATGTCATCCAACACTTGTTGGTATATTCCCTGTTGGTGTTCCCCTCTGTGCTGTCTTCCCAGAGCCCTTCCTGTCTTTACTGTAAATAGTTCCTTAAATCTCATGTTGAGCTCCTCATGTACCTCATGATCGTTTCTTGTGAGTTCCCCACCTTCCTTCCTGAGCCTGATCACCTGGTCTCTTACTATTCTCTTCCTCCTGATGTAGCTATACAGCAATTTCAGGTCAGATTTGAGTTTCTATGCTATGTTGTTTTTGTACTGTCACTGGGCCTCCCTCCTTACCTGTGCATACTCATTTCTGGCTCTTCGACTATCTTCTTATTTTCCTGTGTTCTTTGCCTACTATACTTTTCCATTCTATAGTGCACTTAGTTTTTGCCTACCTACACCTTCAGGTAAACCAGGGGCTCATTCTGGTCTTCCCATTATTTCTGTTGCCCTTGGGAATAAATCTTTCCTCTGCCTCCTTGCATTTTGTTGTTACGTATCCCATCATTTCGTTTACTGACTTTCCTACCAGTTCTGTCTCACTTAACCTCCTGCAGGAAGCTCCTCAAACCTGCATAGTCCCCCCTTTTATAGTCTAGCTTTTCCCATTCAACTCCTGTTACCCTCTCCACTTGTAACTCTACTTTGTATTCAAAGCACAGAGTCAAATGATCACTAGCTCCTAGGGGCCTCTCATATGTGCTGTCCTCAATGTCTGAACTGCTTAGGGTGAACACAAGGTCCAGTCTTGCTGGTTTATCCTCCCCTCTTTCTCTGGTAGTGTCCTTAACATGTTGATGCATGAGGTTTTCCAGTACCACATTCATCATCTTGCCTCTCCATGTTTTGGGACCCCCATTTGGCTCCATGTTTTCCCAATTCATCTCCCTGTGGTTGAAATCGCCCATAACCAGTAAGCTCTTCTTGCCACCTCAGCCAGTGTGTCCACCACTGCTCTGTTTCTCTAATCATATTCCTCTCTTGGCCTCCTGCAGTTCTGTGGTGGATTATACATCACTGCAATAACTACCTTATGTTCCCCAGACTGAAATGCACCTACTATGTAGTCCCTTTCTCCAATCTCGTCCATGCCTCCCATTTCCTCAAATTTCCATCATTTTTTATGAGCGGTACAACCCCTCCTCCCCCTCTGCTCCTTCTATCTTTTCTCAGGATCTAATATCCTTGTGGGAAGATTGCATCTGTTACTGTCTCAGTGAGTTTCGCTTCTGTCACTGCTATGATGTCTGGGGACTTCTCATTGATTCTTTCGTGCCACTCCTCACATTTATTCGTTATTCTATGCGCGTTCGTGTATGAAACCTTCAACTTTTCTAAAATTGTGGTCCTGGGAGAATATTGGGGTTGGGAGAGCAGGAGCCCTGGCAGGGGCCTATGGGGGGCTGCAGTGGGGGTGGGGGCAGAGTTCCCATACGGGGTTGCTCTAGGGGTGGGGTTTGTGGTGTGGGGGTGGGAACAGAGGGATCAGTGGGTGACTGTTGGTTTAGATTGCTCAGTTGCCTAGCAGTTGCCATGGTTAGAGTCCTGTTGCGGGTGTTTTTGGGGGTGTGTTTGCCTTTCCACCTGTGTCTGGGTTATGCTGATCTTCTTTGTCATTTTCTCCCATTCCTCCTTTCATTTTTGTACTCTCTCTTTCAGTATCATCCTTTCCTCTTGTGTTCTGTCTCGATCGAGGTACACACTCTGAAACTCCAGTTTGTCTCTCAGTTGTGCTTTCTCCTGTAGGATCATGGTTCGAGTTGACACTGCCTTGATAATTACCTTGAGAGGCTGTTTCCTTTTCCTTGTGGACCACCCAATTCTCTGAAAATTTGTCACCTGGTTCATGTCGCCCTCACCTACTGCCTTCATGATACCTTCAATCACTTTTTTCTCCTCCTGTTTTCTTTTATCATAGGTTTCCCCTTCGGCTTCCCAGAGCCCATAGACAAAAACTGACCTCTCCATTTCTTCTTCTCACTGTGTCTTCCACTGCATCCTCTGAAGTGTTTTAGTTCCTTCCCTTGGAGCATTCCTTCCTTCAATCCCTTCCCTAGCTGAGGCTCCTATGCTCATTGGTCTGTCTTTCCTGCTCAGCAGTTCCTTGCCCCTGCAGGTATCTGTTAGAGTCTCTGCTTATATCATAGCTCCTTCAATGTCTTCAGACCTCTCATTTGTGCTCCTTGTCTTTGCCTTGGCCCCATGTGAGTCTGACAGGACCTTTGCATACAGTATAGCTTCCTTGCTCCCTCCAGTGACCTTGTCTATGCCTGATGTAGAAGTTCCTGATGTTATGTCTGTACTGTCATTTTTCTCTTTAGGCTGCTTCAGGTTTCTCAGTTCCTCTTCTAAGCACTGTATCTTAGCTTCTGCTACTATGGCTTGTTGCTCCCACTTCCTGCTCTCTGCAGCTATCCTCTCCTCCATCCTCCTTCCAAGCTCTTTGAGCTTCCTTCCCCATTCTACCTCCCTTTTTTTGAGCTCTGCCTCCCAATCCTCCCTCCCAGATTCGTCTGCCAGACCCTCAGGCTCCCAGATTCGTCTGCCAGACCCTCGGGTCTGGGGCTTGCTCTTGGTTGACCCGTGTATGTGTGTGTATGTGTGTATGTACTCACCTAGTTGAGGTTGCGGGGGTCGAGTCCGAGCTCCTGTCCCCGCCTCTTCACTGATCGCTACTAGGTCACTCTCCCTGAGCCGTGAGCTTTATCATACCTCTGCTTAAAGCTATGTGTGGATCCTGCCTCCACTACATCACTTCCCAAACTATTCCACTTACTGACTACTCTGTGGCTGAAGAAATACTTCCTAACATCCCTGTGATTCATCTGTGTCTTCAGCTTCCAACTGTGTCCCCTTGTTACTGTGTCCAATCTCTGGAACATCCTGTCTTTGTCCACCTTGTCAATTCCTCTCAGTATTTTGTATGTCATTATCATGTCCCCCCTATCTCTCCTGTCCTCCAGTGTCGTCAGGTTGATTTCCCTTAACCTCTCCTCGTAGGACATGCCTCTTAGCTCTGGGACTAGTCTTGTTGCAAACCTCTGCACTTTCTCTAGTTTCTTTACGTGCTTGGCTAGGTGTGGGTTCCAAACTGGTGCCGCATACTCCAATATGGGCCTAACGTACACGGTGTACAGGGTCCTGAATGATTCCTTATTAAGATGTCGGAATGCTGTTCTGAGGTTTGCTAGGCGCCCATATGCTGCAGCAGTTATTTGGTTGATGTGCGCTTCAGGAGATGTGCCTGGTGTTATACTCACCCCAAGATCTTTTTCCTTGAGTGAGGTTTGTAGTCTCTGGCCCCCTAGACTGTACTCCGTCTGCGGTCTTCTTTGCCCTTCCCCAATCTTCATGACTTTGCACTTGGTGGGATTGACCTCCAGGAGCCAATTGCTGGACCAGGTCTGCAGCCTGTCCAGATCCCTTTGTAGTTCTGCCTGGTCTTCGATCGAGTGAATTCTTCTCATCAACTTCACGTCATCTGCAAACAGGGACACCTCAGAGTCTATTCCTTCCGTCATGTCGTTCACAAATACCAGAAACAGCACTGGTCCTAGGACTGACCCCTGTGGGACCCCGCTGGTCACAGGTGCCCACTCTGACACCTCGCCACGTACCATGACTCGCTGCTGTCTTCCTGTCAAGTATTCCCTGATCCATTGTAGTGCCTTCCCTGTTATCCCTGCTTGGTCCTCCAGTTTTTGCACCAATCTCTTGTGCGGAACTGTGTCAAACGCCTTCTTGCAGTCCAAGAAAATGCAATCCACCCACCCCTCTCTCTCTTGTCTTACTGCTGTCACCATGTCATAGAACTCCAGTAGGTTTGTGACACAGGATTTCCCATCCCTGAAACCATGTTGGCTGCTGTTGATGAGATCGTTCCTTTCTAGGTGTTCCACCACTCTTCTCCTGATAATCTTCTCCATGATTTTGCATACTATACATGTCAGTGACACTGGTCTGTAGTTTAATGCTTCATGTCTGTCTCCTTTTTTAAAGATTGGGACTACATTTGCTGTCTTCCATGCCTCAGGCAATCTCCCTGTTTCGATAGATGTATTGAATATTGTTGTTTGGGGTACACATAGTGCCTCTGCTCCCTCTCTCAATACCCATGGGGAGATGTTATCTGGCCCCATTGCCTTTGAGGTATCTAGCTCACTCAGAAGCCTCTTCACTTCTTCCTCGGTTGTGTGCACTGTGTCCAGCACATGGTGGTGTGCCCCACCTCTCCGTCTTTCTGGAGCCCCTTCTGTCTCCTCTGTGAACACTTCTTTGAATCTCTTGTTGAGTTCCTCACATACTTCACGGTCATTTCTTGTTGTCTCTCCTCCTTCCTTCCTTAGCCTGATTACCTGGTCCTTGACTGTTGTTTTCCTCCTGATGTGGCTGTACAACAGTTTCGGGTCAGATTTGGCTTTCGCTGCTATGTCATTTTCATATTGTCTTTGGGCCTCCCTTCTTATCTGTGCATATTCGTTTCTGGCTCTACGACTGCTCTCCTTATTCTCCTGAGTCCTTTGCCTTCTATATTTCTTCCATTCCCTAGCACACTTGGTTTTTGCCTCCCTGCACCTTTGGGTAAACCATGGGCTCATCCTAGCTTTTTCATTATTCCTGTTACCCTTGGGTACAAACCTCTCCTCAGCCTCCTTGCATTTTGTTGCTACATATTCCATCATCTCATTAACTGGCTTCCCTGCCAGTTCTCTGTCCCACTGAACCCCGTTCAGGAAGTTCCTCATTCCTATGTAGTCCCCTTTCTTGTAGTTTGGCTTCATTCGTCCTGGCCTTCCTGCTTCTCCCTCCACTTGTAGCTCTACTGTGTATTCGAAGCTTAAAACCACATGGTCACTGGCCCCAAGGGGTCTTTCATATGTGATGTCCTCAATATCTGAACTACTCAAGGTGAATACTAAGTCCAGCCTTGCTGGTTCATCCTCTCCTCTCTCTCTTGTAGTGTCCCTTACGTGTTGGTACATGAAGTTTTCCAGTACCACCTCCATCATCTTAGCCCTCCATGTATCTTGGCCCCCATGTGGGTCCAAGTTCTCCCAATCGATCTCCTTGTGGTTAAAGTCACCCATGATCAGGAGCTTTGCCCTGCATGCATGAGCTCTTCTAGCCACTCTAGCCAGTGTGTCAATCATCGCTCTATTGCTCTCGTCGTACTCTTGCCTTGGCCTCCTGCTGTTCTGCGGTGGGTTATACATCACTGCTATTACCACCTTGGGACCTCCAGAGTGAAGCGTTCCCGCTATGTAATCACTTTCTTCTCCGCTGTCTCCTCTCTCCAGCTCATCAAAATTCCAGCGATTTTTGATCAGCAATGCCACTCCTCCACCCCCCCCTGTTCCCTCTGTCTTTCCTCAGGATTTGGTATCCCGTTGGAAAGATGGCATCTGTTATCATACCTGTAAGCTTGGTTTCTGTGAGAGCTATGATGTCCGGTGATGCTTCTTTGACTCTTTCATGCCACTCCTCCCACTTATTTGTTATTCCATCAGCGTTTGTGTACCATACCTTCAGTTTCCTTTCCAACACTGTGGTTTGGGGGGCCTGTGAGGGTGGGAGACCTGGTGGCATACTGTGGGATTCTATAGCTCGGTGTTGGGTGGAGGCTGTGGGTATGGACTGTAGTGTGTGTTGGGATGGTGTGATAGGTTGTATGGTTCTGAGAAGAGTTGTGCGTGTGCTTGCCCTTGCTGTTCTGTTCTGCTCTGACTGACCTCTGCTGGTTCCATCCTTGTCTCTTTTCCTAGCTCCTTTCGCTTTTTTGTCCTCTCCCTCAGCTGCTGTCGTTCTGATTTTGTTCTGTCTGTCTAGGAACACCCTCTTGTACTCTTCCGAGTATTTCAATCGTGGTTTCTCTTGGAGGATCCTGTTCCGCACTGTTTCCGTCCTGAGAATCAGCTTGATTGGTCGGTTTCTCCCCTTCGAGTACCCCCCTATTCTCTGAAAATTTACAATCTCGTCCATCTCTTCACCTATTTCCGTGATTATTTTCTCAATCTCCTTTCTTTCTACCTGCTGCGTGTGTGCATGCTGTGTGTGTATGTGTGTGTGTGTGTGTTTGTGTGTATATGTGTGTGTGCGTACCCACCTAGTTGTGGTTGCAGGATTCGATTCACAGTTCCTGGCCCTGCCTCTTCACAAGCCACTACTAGGTCACTCTTCCTGCTCTGAACTGTAGCATACCAATTCTTAAAGCTATGTATGTGTGTGTGTTAGCTACCATTTTGCCCTAGGCACATGTCGATTAGACACTAGGCTTGTTGTATATGCGTGCATGCGCGTGTGTACTCAGTTGTGGTTGCGGGGGTCGAGTCACAGCTCCTGGCCTTGCCTCTTCAACTGGCAGCTACTTGGTCACTCTTCCTGCTCCGTGACCTTTATCATACCTCTTCTTAAAGCTATGTATGGATCCTGCCTCTACTACATCACTACCAAGGCTATTCCACTTCCTGACAACTCTGTGACTGAAGAAATACTTCCTAACATCCCTGTTGTTCATCTGAGTCTTCAGCTTCAAACTGTGACCCCTTGTTGTTGTGTTCCATCTATGGAACATCCTGTCTCTTTCACCTTGTCTATATCTCTCTGCATTTTATGTCGTTATCATATTCCCCCCTAACTCCAATGTCGTCAGGTCGATTTCCCTTAATCTCTCCTCTTAGAACATACCACTTAGCTCCGGGACTAGTCTTGTTGCAAACCTTTGCACTTTCTGTAGTTTCCTTATATGCTTGGCTAGGTGAGGGTTCCAAACTGGCGCTGCATATTCCAATATGAGTCTAACTTACACAGTGTACAGGGTCCTGAAGGACTCCTTATTTAGATGTCAGAATGCTGTTCTTAGGTTTGCCAGGCACCTGTATGCCGCAGCAATTATTTGGTTGATGTGCGCCTCGGGAGATGTTCCCGGTGTTATACTCACACCAAGATCCTTTCCCTTGAGTGAGGTTTCTAGGCTCTGGCCCCCTAGACTGTACTCTGTCTGTAGTCTTCTTTGCCCTTCCCCAATCTTCATGACTTTGCACGTGGTGGGGTTGAACTCCAGGAGCCAGTTTCTGGTCCAGTCCTGCAGTCTGTCCAGATCCCTCTGTAGTTCTGCCTGGTCTTCGTCCGATTGAATTCTTCTCATCAGCTTCTCATCATCTGCAAACATCACAAATACCAGAAACAGTACAGGTCCCAGGACTGATCCCTGTGGCACCCCGCTCGTTACCGGCGCCCACTTTGATACCTCGCCACGTACCATGACTCGCTGGTGTGTGGGTGTGGGTGTGCGGCATGAGAGCGCCACCCATTCCTGTTGTTTAGTGCAGTAAACACCGAACTGCTGAGCTGATTAGTTGTGTCTTTCGTCCTGCGCTGTTTTACTGGTGTGCTGGAAGCTGATTAGGTTTTCTACTATAAACTGTAATATAAAAGGAAGCTGGGAGGAATATTAGAATAGGGTCAAATATTTCTGGTCAGTTGTTATGCTGCTGTGTGTTGTGTTGTGCTGCTGTACTGTGCTGCTGTGTGTTGTGTTGTGCTGTGCTGCTGTGTGTTGTATTGTGCTGCTGCGTGTTGTGCTGTGCTGTGCTGTGCTGCTGTGTTGTGTTGTGCTGCTGTGCTGTGCTGTTGTGTGTTGTGCTGCTGTGCTGTGCTGCTGTGTGTTGTGTTGTGCTGCTGTGCTGTGCTGCTGTGTTGTGTTGTGCTGCTGTGCTGCTGTGTGTTGTGCTGCTGTGCTGTGCTGCTGTGTGTTGTGTTGTGCTGTACTGCTGTGTTGTATTGTGCTGCTGTGTTGTGCTGTGCTGCTGTGTTGTATTGTGCTGTACTGCTGTGTTGTATTGTGCTGTACTGCTGTGTTGTATTGTGCTGCTGTGCTGTGCTGTTGTGTTATGTTGTGCTGTTGTGCTGTGCTGCTGTGTTGTGTTGTGCTGTGCTGCTGTGTGTTGTGTTGTTCTGCTGCGTGTTGTGCTGTGCTGCTGTGCTGTTCTGCTGTGTTGTGCTGTGCTGTGCTGCTGTGTTGTGTTGTGCTGCTGTGTGTTGTACTGTGCTGCTGTGTGTTGTGTTGTGTTGTGCTGCTGTGCTGTGCTGCTGTGTGTTGTGTTGTACTGTGCTGCTGTGTGTTGTGTTGTGCTGCTGCGAGTTGTGCTGTGCTGTGCTGCTGTGTTGTGTTGTGCTGCTGTGCTGTGCTGTTGTGTGTTGTGTTGTGCTGCTCTGTGTTGTACTGTGCTGCTGTGTGTTGTGTTGTGCTGTGCTGCTGTGTGTTGTGTTGTGTTGTGCTGCTGCGTGTTGTATTGTGCTGCTGTGCTGTGCTGTTGTGTGTTGTGTTGTGCTGTACTGCTGTGTTGTATTGTGCTCCTGTGCTGTTCTGTGTTGCTGTGTGTTGTGTTGTGTTGTGCTGCTGTGCTGTGCTGTTGTGTGTTGTGTTGTGCTGCTGTGCTGTGCTGTGCTGCTGTGTGTTGTGTTGTGTTGTGCTGCTGCGTGTTGTGCTGTGCTGTTCTGCTGTGTTGTGTTGTGCTGTGCTGCTGTGTGTTGTGCTGCTGTGTGTTGTGTTGTGCTGCTGCGTGTTGTGCTGTGCTGCTGTGTTGTGTTGTGCTGCTGTGTGTTGTACTGTGCTGCTGTGTGTTGTGTTGTGTTGCTGTGCTGTGCTGCTGTGTGTTGTGTTGTACTGTGCTGCTGTGTGTTGTGTTGTGCTGCTGCGTGTTGTGCTGTGCTGTGCTGCTGTGTTGTGTTGTGCTGCTGTGCTGTGCTGTTGTGTGTTGTGTTGTGCTGCTCTGTGTTGTACTGTGCTGCTGTGTGTTGTGTTGCGCTGTGCTGCTGTGTGTTGTGTTGTGCTGCTGTGTTGTGCTGTTGTGTGTTGTATTGTGCTGCTGTGTGTTGTGTTGTGCTGCTGTGCTGTGCTGCTGTGTTGTGCTGCTGTGTGTTGTGCTGCTGTGTTGTGCTGCTGTGTGTTGTGCTGCTGTGTTGCGCTGCTACGTTGTGCTGCTGTGCTGTGCTGCTGTGTTGTGCTGCTGCGTTGTGCTGCTGTGTTTTGCTATGTTGTGCTGCTGTGCTGTGCTGCTGTATTGTGCTGCTATGTTGTGCTGCTGTGTTGTGCTGTTGTGTTGTGCTGCTGTGTTGTGCCGCTGTGTTGTGCTGCTGTGTTGTGCTGCTATGTTGTGCTGCTGTGCTGTGCTGCTGTGTTGTGCTGCTGTGTGTTGTGTTGTGCTGCTGTATGTTGTGTTGTGCCGCTTTGTGCTGTGTTGTGCTGCTGTGTTGTGCTGCTGTGCTGTGCTGTGTTGCTGTGTTGTGCTGCTGTGTTGTGCTGCTGTGCTGTGCTGCTGTGTTGTGCTGCTGTGTTGTGCTGCTGTGCTTTGCTGCTGTGTTGTGCTGCTGTGTTGTGCTGCTGTGCTGTGTTGTGCTGCTGTGTTGTGCTGCTGTGCTGTGCTGCTGTGTTGTGCTGCTGTGTTGTGCTACTGTGCTTTGCTGCTGTGTTGTGCTGCTGTGTTGTGCTGCTGTGTTATGCTGCTGTGCTGTGCTGCTGTGTTGTGCTGTTGTGTTGTGCTGCTGTGTTGTGCTGCTGTGTTGTGCTGCTGTGCTGTGCTGCTGTGTTGTGCTGCTGTGCTGTGCTGCTGTGTTGTGATACTGTGTTGTGCTGCTGTGTTGTGCTGCTGTGCTGTGCTGCTGTGTTGTGCTGCTGTGTTGTGCTGCTGTGCTTTGCTGCTGTGTTGTGCTGCTGTGTTGTGCTGCTGTGTTATGCTGTTGTGCTGTGCTGCTGTGTTGTGCTGTTGTGTTGTGCTGCTGTGTTGTGCTGCTGTGTTGTGCTGCTGTGCTGTGCTGCTGTGTTGTGCTGCTGTGCTGCTGTGTTGTGATACTGTGTTCTGCTGCTGTGTTGTGCTGCTGTGTTGTGCTGCTGTGTTGTGCTGCTGTGCTGTGCTGCTGTGTTGTGCTGCTGTGCTGTGCTGCTGTATTGTGATACTGTGTTGTGCTGCTGTGTTGTGCTGCTGTGTTGTGCTGCTGTGTTGTGCTGCTGTGCTGCTGTGTTGTGTTGCTGTGTTGTGATACTGTGTTGTGCTGCTGTGTTGTGCTGCTGTGTTGTGCTGCTGTGTTGTGCTGCTGTGCTGTGTTGTGATACTGTGTGTTGTGCTGCTGTGTTGTGCTGCTGTGCTGTGCTGCTGTGTTGTGATGCTGTGTGTTGTGCTGCTGTGTTGTGCTGCTGTGTTGTGCTGCTGTGTTGTGCTGCTGTGCTGTGCTGCTGTTGTGATGCTGTGTGTTGTGCTGCTGTGTTGTGCTGCTGTGTTGTGCTGCTGTGCTGTGTTGTGATGCTGTGTGTTGTGCTGCTGTGCTGTGCTGCTGTGTTGTGCTGCTGTGTTGTGATGCTGTGTTGTGATGCTGTGTTGTGGTGCTGTGTGTTGTGATGCTGTGTTGTGATGCTGTGCTGTGCTGCTGTGTTGTGATGCTGTGTGTTGTGCTGCTGTGTTGTGCTGCTGTGTTGTGCTGCTGTGTTGTGCTGCTGTGTTGTGCTGCTGTGTTGTGATGCTGTGTGTTGTGATGCTGTGTTGTGATGCTGTGCTGTGCTGCTGTGTTGTGCTGCTGTGTTGTGCTGCTGTGCTGTGCTGCTGTGTTGTTATGCTGTGTGTTGTGCTGCTGTGCTGTGCTGCTGTGTTGTGCTGCTGTGTTGTGATGCTGTGTTGTGATGCTGTGTGTTGTGATGCTGTGTTGTGATGCTGTGCTGTGCTGCTGTGTTGTGATGCTGTGTGTTGTGCTGCTGTGCTGTGCTGCTGTGTTGTGCTGCTGTGTTGTGCTGCTGTGTTGTGCTGCTGTGTTGTGATGCTGTGTGTTGTGATGCTGTGTTGTGATGCTGTGCTGTGCTGCTGTGTTGTGCTGCTGTGCTGTGCTGCTGTGTTGTGATGCTGTGTTGTGATGCTGTGCTGTGCTGCTGTGTTGTGCTGCTGTGTTGTGCTGCTGTGCTGTGCTGCTGTGTTGTGATGCTGTGTTGTGCTGCTGTGCTGTGCTGCTGTGTTGTGATACTGTGTTGTGCTGCTGTGCTGTGCTGCTGTGTTGTGATGCTGTGTGTTGTGCTGCTGTGCTGTGCTGCTGTGTTGTGATGCTGTGTTGTGCTGCTGTGCTGTGCTGCTGTGTTGTGATACTGTGTGTTGTGCTGCTGTGCTGTGATGCTGTGTTGTGATGCTGTGTGTTGTGCTGCTGTGCTGTGATGCTGTGTTGTGCTGCTGTGTTGTGCTGCTGTGCTGTGCTGCTGTGTTGTGATACTGTGTGTTGTGCTGCTGTGTTGTGCTGCTGTGTTGTGCTGCTGTGCTGTGCTGCTGTGCTGTGCTGCTGTGTTGTGCTGCTGTGTTGTGCTGCTGTGCTGTGCTGCTGTGTTGTGATGCTGTGTGTTGTGCTGCTGTGTTGTGCTGTGTTGTGCTGCTGTGCTGTGCTGCTGTGTTGTGATGCTGTGTGTTGTGATGCTGTGCTGTGCTGCTGTGTTGTGATGCTGATGTGTTGTGCTGGTTTATGTTGTTTATGAAACTGATGGTGTTTTATTATTGCGTGTGTATTATCTTTTGTTTTTCATAGCTTTATTAATGCCAAACTCGGCATATAATAAATATATTTCGTTATATTGTCCACAGATATAAATATATGGCCATGGCAGGAATGAATGTTAAGCGCAAGTATTCAGAGGACTACACTAAATTCAGCTGCACCTGACAAGAAAAAGATGCCATGGAATTACCACAGTGTGTTATTTGTTTCAAAGTTTTGGGTAATGATTCACTGACTCATTCATCTCGAGAAATGCCACCTCAATTTGTTGCAAAAGGATAAAGATTATTTCGAGCGGCAGTTATTACTTCTCAAGCGGCAGCGCCTTGAGGAGACAAGTACATTCTATGAAAAAAGCACCAATGCAGTGTGAGCTTCCTACATTGTCACATGCAAAGTCGTATAGGCCAAGAAGCCTCATACGACTGTAGAGAAACTTATGCTACCCTGTGCAACAGAAATGATGAGGCTTGTTGTCGACGAGGACGCAGCATGGAAGCTGAATGATGTATCAGTTTCTAATGACACAGTGTCGAGACGGATAAATGAGACCTCACAAAACATCAGTGAACAAGTTGTGGATGAAATAAAGAATCTCCAGTTTCCCATACAGTTGGATGAATCAACTAATGTCTCACTGTCTTCTCAGCTATTAGTATTTGCACTATACATGGATAAAGGAGACTTCAAAGACGAGTTTCTCTTTTGTAAGATTCTTGATACCACCACAAGGGCTCAGGATGTGTTAGAAATTATTAACAATTTCTTTGAAGTAAATGGTCTGGATTGGGTAAATTTGGTGGATGTTGCCACTGACGGTGCACCTGCGATGCTAGGCTCATGATCAGGCTTTCAAGCGTTGGAGAAACAGCATGATCCATTGATAACCGGAGTTCAGTTTCATTCAGAGAGGCACTGGCATCAAAAATACTACCTGATCACCTGAGCACTTTTTTACAAGGATTGGTGAAGGTGGTTAGTTACATCAAATCGTCAGCGGTGAACACCAGACTGTTCAGAAAATTATGCTAGGACATGGGTTCCGACTTTGAGGTGTTCCTGTTGTACACTTCTGTACGGTGGTTGTCACCAGGGAATGTAGTCAACAGAATTTTTGAACTGAGAGAAGAATTGATTCTACTTCTCCAGTCTCAGGGGAAAGAAGGTTTTACAAATATGCTAGACCTGTCATAATTAGAACTAGCATACCTTGTCAATATTTTTGGTATCCTGAACAAACTGAATCTTCAGCTGCAAGGGAAAGGAGCAAATCTGTTCTCTCACCAAGGAATCATCAAGGCTCTTCTCGAGAAATTAGAACTCTGGATTGGAAGAGTCGAAAGTAAAGATTTAGTTCAATTTCCGTGTGTGGATGCCATGCTAGGGAAAATGAAAGCCATTCAGGTGCATATTCTCGAGCATTTACAAAAGCTGCGGGATGAATTTCAGCGATACTTTCCGGAGGTGAACATGACAAGGGATGGGTTTTCTTTCATCTGGAATCCATTCGTAACAGATGTTCATGGTGTTCCAGAGACTATACAGGAGTTCTTGAACCTGAAAAAATGATCTGGCAACCAAAGATGTGTACCAGCGGTCTACCATGGAAAGATTTTGGGCCAGTATGATTGTTACCAAAATCTGTCAACATATGCAGTCAGATTTCTGTTGCCACTTGCATCACCTTATACATGTGTGAGAGTTGATGTTCATGTTTGTTGCACATTAAGTCCAAACAGAGGAATCGGCTTGCAGTTGAAAGCGATATTCGTTGTGCATTATCAAGTACTACTCCTAACATTATCAAGTACCACTCCTAACATTGAAAAGCTTGTCAGTGAAAAGAGAATCCAAAAGTCTAGTTACAAGGAAAAGTGAAATAATCATATTTCAAAGAAAAATGTTGGCTGTATACTTCATAATTTCAAAATTATGTTCATTAAAAAGAAATTTCTCAGCAAAATGTTAGATATGTATTCATTTATTTCCAGAAAATTATGTTTGTATGAAATATGTTTCACACCAAAATGTTAGATATCTATTATTTTATATAACTTCTCGAATTTCTGTTTATAAGAAATATATTCTAGATCAAATTGTCTGTTGTCTTTGTTTTGCCTTTATATATCATTACTCAAAAAATGAAATGGTCCACGATTTTTTAGAATTGGGTTGGTGGTCCATGGGCTGAAACTTGTTGAGAACCACTACTCTACTCTATTTGTCAATAGCTAAACCGAGGCAAAATAAAATCGAAGTTTTGTAGTACTCGTCAACTAATGGTCTCCACTCGTGTGACAGTTGATATAATTTGTCAAAATATTTTTATCTGAAGATAATTTTCTGGTGCTCTACGAGGTGGTCAGTAGTGCTCATTGAAGAAGATTATAGGGGAGGGGGTTTCACGTTAGTACAGGGATCTTGATCCAGGGAATTGAAGTTGCCCTCCCCTATCTTGGATTAAACCTGACTGCCTCAGATTCCCTGGGTACGGTACAATCCCTGCAGGTTTAGCGCTTTCCCAGGAATATAATATTAATATTAACGTTCAGCAGCAGTAGATTTGGAGTCCGATAGATACAGTTATAATAAAAAGTTTTCCTTATGGCACTAAAGCTAACTTATGACACAGAGCTTGACTCTATAATTATTACTAATTCTACGTCATGACTGAAGGCTCTTGACTCAAATAATGACTCAAACATGCTCACCTGAGAAGCAGGACTATACTAAAAAAATCCGGGAAGCTTTCTCGGATGCTCAGAAAACAGAAAAGCGCTATTAGCCTAGCAGTGCTCTGGAAGCAAAGCAGTGGGAGAAAGGATAGTAAATTGTGGTATTTAGTAAACTACGATAAAAACAATGTTTTTATCATATTTTCTATATGATATTTGACTTTTTTAAATTAAATCTGTAAAGTTTATTAAAATCTATAAGTCTGGGTACTTTTTACTTAAAATTAATAACGTTTTAACATGAAGACAATGAAGACAACGACACAAGTTGCAGGAAAAACTTTTATGGGACAACATTACGCTGTGTATAGTTATCATGTCTTGACAGGATGTGACACTGTCCTAATGAAGGTTTGTTTGTCAACATGTGTCTTCATTCTTGTCAGCAGTACCACATTTCACTCATCATACCCACCGCAGGTGAGATCACAGAAGGTGCAATTTTGAAAACGGAATGGCACGGTATGTAAATACAATCAAGGTTAGGTAAATGACACTTAGACCCAATGGATACCTTAATTAAACACAATATATTCTGACAGAAAGTAAGCTTTATAAAGTTAGCAGAGAATACGTGAGAAATATATTCATACAGGTACGGAAGAGAGAGAGAGGAAGGTGTGGTTCATGGGAGTATCTTAGGTGTTAGGGAGAACTAACATCATGAGGCTACCCTGATTTTGTGTTAAGTGTTAGAAATGCTGATAGGTTCGAATTATGAACTAATTTCTTTCTGTCTTGTTCTTTGATCACTAGTCTAGCATTTGTTCATTTAATAAGGTGATTGTTTTGATGCATGACACATGCGTTGTTTCTCTTGTGTTGTGCATAAATTCTGATGCTCTTTGGTTCGTATGACAAATGTTGAGTTAAGTTTTCTCGTATAA
Source organism: Cherax quadricarinatus (assembly GCF_038502225.1). Lineage (NCBI taxonomy): Eukaryota > Metazoa > Arthropoda > Malacostraca > Decapoda > Parastacidae > Cherax > Cherax quadricarinatus. The sequence goes on along the minus strand of NC_091302.1, from coordinate 44,784,707 downwards.
CGCTAGTCACATCCAGCGCAAGGAATGATGTGTACATCTGCTTTTATTTCTGCATCACAGGGTACATGTTTGACTCTAGTAAGGTCCTTGATGGCAATGGAAGTTATAAATGAAATGTTATTGTTACCTTTCGACAGCGTTTGGTGGAAACTAAATGTGAGAAAAAATAATGTACCCGTCACTTGCTGTCTCTGTTTCAAGTATAGCCATAATTTCAAGAACTCTTTTCCTACAGTCATGTGTGAAGCAAGACAGGCAGTGGAGCTGGGTGATAATTTAATAACATCACATCCTTCTTCCAGAAACCCCTGACTACATGCATCCTCTCTGTTCTGAGAAAGCAATATATCAGCGCCTATCTCTTGGTTCTAACGTCGGCAGCGGCATGGATAAGTTGTGCAGATAATTAAGTTGATTTAGAAGCAGTTACACAAGTTTAGGTGATTTCAATTATCATATACGTATAGCAAGGTATGTGTAAATCACCTAGGATAACCCAAAAAGTCAGATAAAGTGATCTATTTACATTGAGATAATTGGTAGGTGTCCGGTAAACCTTGATCTGCAGAGCAGAACATTTGTGTGTGTACTCGCCTAGTTGTACTCACCTAGCTGAGGTTGCAGGGGTCGAGTCCTAGCTCCTGGCCCCGCCTCTTCACTGGTCGCTACTAGGTCACTCTCCCTGAACCGTGAGCTTTATCTGCTTAAAGCTATGTATGGATCCTGCCTCCAATACATCGCTTCCCAAACTTTTCCACTTCCTGACTACTCTGTGGCTGAAGAAATACTTCCTAACATCCCTGTGATTCATCTGTGTCTTCAACTTCCAACTGTGTCCCCTTGTTGCTGTGTCCCATCTCTGGAACATCCTGTCTTTGTCCACCTTGTCAATTCCTCTCAATATTTTGTATGTCGTTATCATGTCCCCCCTATATCTCCTGTCCTCCAGTGTCGTCAGGTCGATTTCCAGAACCAGAACCGGTCCCAGGACTGACCCCTGTGGAACCCCACCCGTCACAGGCACCCACTCTGACACCTCGCCAGGTACCATGACTCGCTGCTATCCTCTTGACAGGTATTCCCTGATCCATTGTAGTGTCTTCCCTGTTATCCCTGCCTGGTCCTCCAGTTTTTGCACTAATCTCTTGTGTGGAATTGTCAACGCCTTCTTACAGTCCTAGAATGCAATCTACCCACCCGTCTCTCTCTTGTCTTACTGCTGTCACCCTGTCATAGAACTCCAGTAGGTTTGTGACACACGATTTCCCGTCCCTGAAACCGTGTTGGTTGTTGTTAAGCTCATTCCTTTCTAGGTGTTCCACCACTCTTCTCCTGATAATCTTCTCCATGACTTTGCATACTATACATGTCAGTGACACTGGTCTATAGTTTAGTGCTTCTTGTCTGTCTCCCTTTTTAAAAATTGGGACTACATTTGCTGTCTTCCATACCACAGGTAATCTCCCTGTTTCGACAGATGTGTTGAATATTGTTAGAGGTACATATAGCGCCTCTGCTCTCTCTCCCAGGACCCATGGAGAGATGTTATCCGGCCCCATGGCCTTTGAGGTGTCTAGTTCGCTCAGCAACCTCTTCACTTCCTCCTCGGTTGTATGTATTGTGTCCAACACTTGGTGGTGTACCCTACCTCTACGTCCTTCTGGAGTCCCTTCTGTCTCCTCTGTGAACACTCCTTTGAATCTCATGTTGAGTTCCTCACATACTTTGCGATCGTTTCTTGTGATCTCTCCTCCTTCCTTCCTTATCCTGATTACCTGGTCCTTGACTGTTATTTTTTTCCTGATGTGGCGTGTGTGTGTGTGTGTGTGTGTACTCATCTAATTGTAGTTGTAGGGGTAGAATCTCAGCTCCTGGTTCTGCCTTTGCTGGCCGCTACTGGTGTCTCTTACTGGCTACATGAGCCCTATCATACCTGTTCTTAAAGCAATATGTGGATTCTGGCTTTACCACTCTAGTATTTAGATCATTCCACTTCCTGACCACTCTAAGGCTAAAGAAATATTTCTTAGCATTCTTACGACTCATTAGTGATTTTAACTTCTAGTTGTAATCTCGTGTGCCTGAGACCCGCCTCTCAAACAGACTCCGTGTATTTTCTGGGTATGAATTTCTCATCTGCCTTCCCACACTTTCCAGCTACAGTACTCCTTTTCATTTGCTGCCTTTCCTTCTAGCCCCCGTTTCCATGGTACTTTTCTTAGGAATTGCCTCATACCATCATATTCACCTCTTTCGAAGTCAGGTTTGCCCCTTCATACACTATTCCTCATTATATTCACTTCCAAGATATATTCAGACCTCAGCACTGCGTGATTGCTGGCACCAAGGGGCCTCTCATATTCGATGTCCCATACATCAGTCACTCAGGGTGAACATAAGGTCCAACCTCGCTGGCTTGTCCCCTCCTCTCTCACAACTTGTCCCTTATGTGTTGACACATGATGTTTTTCATCATCACCCCCAACAACTTAGCTCTCCATGTTTCCATTCCCCCATGGGATTCCGACTTTCCCAGTCAATGTCCTTATGGTTGATTATTATTATTATAATCAAAAAGAAGCGCTAAGCCACAAGGGCCATACAGCGCTGCTCCTTATGGTTGAAATTTCCGATGATCAGTAGCTTTACATTGCCCATATTGCCTCTTCTATTGTTCTCACTAACTGGTCATAACTATAAGCATAATTTTTAAAGGGGTGGTCCGGTAAGCTAACGGAAGGCCTCGGTCAGATGAGCAAAAGCTCCAACGGCGGGTCATCATTCGACTAAAACCTGCGTCAGGACACACTTGTCCTGTTTCCTGACGAACCTTACCTAACCTCTTCTACTGTGGCCACCACTACCCTGTTGCTGTCCTCATATTCCTGCCTCGGTCTGCTGCTGAATGATGGGTTGTACATCACCTTAGGTCCCCCAGTTCTGAGTGTCCCTATTATGTATTCATTTGAATCCTTTCCATTTATTCCAGCCACTTCCTCAAAGTTCCACTGGTTCCTGATCAGCAATGTTACTCCTTCGCCGGCTCTGTTTCCTCCGTCCTTTTTCATTATTTGGGGCAGAGAAAGGAAGGGGAGATGCGGGAATATTGGTGTCAGAACATGGTGCTCCCCTTAATGCAGGACTTCCATCAGGTGGGGTTGAGTGTTGTGTTCCCCTGACAGTGGTGCTGAATTGTTCTCTGTCATGTCTTTGAGTGTTCCTTATTCTCTCCTTCAGTTGTTCCATTTCCTGTAACATTCTGTCCCGGTCGAGGTATACACGACGATATCTGTAGGTTCCCTTCAACAGCGATTTCTGTCTCAAGATCCAATCTCGTGCCATTTCTGTTGCAAGGGCCAGTTTAACCAATCATATTTTGTCCTTTGCCTACCTTATCTTCTGAAAATCTGTTATCTCAGCGCCTGTATTTTTAATGATGGTATGTATGAACCTCTCTTTCATCTGCTGCCAATATTTCATTAGTTGTCTTCACTTCAGCCTCCGGGATACAATGGATAATCAGCGACTACCTCCTCCGACTACCTTTCCTGACAGAGTTCACTGTCTTTGTTCTCAGTTGCTTTGCTGCTTCCTATATCATATCCTTTACTTTCCGGCTTCCCGGGAGAATGTCCGCACATGCTTGCTTCCCCTCAGCCCTCGCTTCTAGCTCTACTGTTGAACCTGGTATTATCTCCACCTCACACCTCCTTCCCTTTATCTCCTCTAGCTGTCTTTATATTTTGAGATCTTCCAACCGTTGTACTTTTAACTCATCAGCAATGACCCTTTTATCCTGTGCCATGCCTGCTTCCAATACTCGGTTCATCTTATCCTCCCTCTCAGTGTGAAGATCAAGAAGCTTTTTTCCCCATCCATCGTCATCAACAATCCCTGTCTCTCCATGGACTTCCTAGCTGCACCTCTCAACAACGCCGCCCCTTTTATTTGGTCTTTAGTTTCCCATTTCCCTGCTCGAGTTTTGTCACTGCCCACAGCGGGCAAAAAAAAAAAAAAACTCTTGCTCCCTGCCCTTGTCTGTGTGTGTGTGTGTGTGTGTGTGTGTGTGGTGTGCGTGTATCAGAGGATGTGTGCACATGTTTATGTGTGTCAAAGGTTAACATTACTGGGAAATTTCCTTCGACATTTGGGCCCAGATATGAACAGGGAAAGTGTCAATTAAGCTGTCAGTAATGATAATTGGCAGTGGTGCCAAGGACAGTAACAATAATAACGCTGCTTCAAAACAAGTCTCCCAGCCCCCTTCCGACAAGATACCACCTTCCCCCCGCCAAGCCCCTAGTATAGAGATTCTGGCGCCGCTCCTGATTGGTATGTAAATTTTTATTTTATTTAGATACTTTTATACCTGAGAAAATACAGCTCTCTACGGTTTTAGAAATAAAAGCTCTGCATAAACAGAGCTTTAATTTCTGACGTCCAGTCTACTGCTTTTCTCTAGGGTGTGACTGGCCCATTAAAACTCATTCCGTGCGGTGTTGTAGGTGATGTATATATTTATTATATTTGTTACTGGTGCTTTGAATTCAGAAGCACCATGTAGGAAGAATTTAGATGACATATTAATAAGTCTTCTTCTCTTGTTGAGGGTTAATTAAATTTGATGTTTTAACAGAAATTCATATTACAGATCTGATAGGTGAAAGTTGTTTGGGGGTGACACCTTTACTTGTGTAGCAGGTGTTATAAGTATCCCAGTCTGCTGTAGTGTACTGAATATTAAAGTACAGTAGGCTACGTGTTGAAACAGCTACTTTAGACACGTTGTGTCAGACTTCATTACATGTATTTGGTACTGTCACAATTAACTTTTGACTTAATAATAATAATAATAATAATAATAATAATAATAATAATAATAAATCAAATATCTTAGTTATGCACAGTATTTCTGGATTTGCGGTGTTGAGAGAGCTCCAGATGACCTAGAAAGACTATGTTGTCGTCGGAGAAATGGCATATGCAGTACAATACCTGGAGTATACCTGGAGAGGGTTTCGGGGGCCAACGTCCCCGCGGCTCTGTCTGAGACCAGGCCTCGTGGTGGATCAGGGTCTGATCAACCAGGCTGTTACTGCTGGCCACACGCAAACTGACGTACGAACCACAGCCTGGTTGGTCAGGTACTGACTTTAGGGGCATGTCCAGTGCCTTCTTGAAGACAGCCAGGGGTCTATTGGTAATCCCCGTTATGTATACTGGGAGGCAGTTGAACAGTCTTGGGCCCCGGACACTTATTGTCTTGTCTCTCAAGTGTACTCGTGGCGCCCCTGCTTTTCATTGGGAGAATGTTGCATCTCCTGTCGAGTCTTTTGCTTTCATAGGGAGTGATTTTTGTATGCAAGTTTGGTACTAATCCCTCTAGGATTTTCCAAATTTATATTATCACGTATCTCTCGCCTGCGTTCCAGGGAATACAAATTAAGGGACTTCAACCGTTCCCAGTAATTTAGGTGCTTTATCGTACTTGTGTGTGCCGTAAAAGTTCTTTGTACACTCTCCAGGTCAGCAATTTCGCCTGCATTGAAGAGAGCAGTTAGTGTACAGCAGTATTCCAGCCTAGTGATAACAAGCGATTTGAAGAGAATCATCATGGGCTTGGCGTCCCTAGTTTTGAAGGTTCTCATTATCCATCCTATCATTTTCCTAGCAGATGCGGTAGATATTGTTGTGATCTTTGAAGGGGAGATCCTGTGACAAATGTAATGTTCTAGTACTAGAAAAAAATAACTATGGCACTCATGGGTAAAGTAATGAAGATCTTAGTCAAACTGAATTTAGAAGTTCTGGTTACCAGAAATTTAAAGCAAGACAATAGTGCATATTTGTTTTAATAAATTTAATAGAACTCTTTTCATATCAAGACGTATAAATAGTAGAAGCCATAATGTTATTCTTCAACTTTATATATCTCTGGTAAGATCACATTTAGATTATGCTGCTCAGTTCTAGTCTCCATTTTACAGGATAGACATAAATGCGTTGGAAAATACAGTATATAGAAAAGACTGACGAAATTGATACTGTGTCAGAAACCTTTTTTACGAAGATGGGCTAAAGGCACTAAATATTACCTTTCTGGAAAGATGTGGAACTGAGGAAAGATATGATTGAAGTGCACAAATTAAAAACATGAATAAATAATGAAGGGAATATAAATAATGTGCTGAAAATAGCTAACCAAGGCATGACTAGCAACAGTGATTTCAAGTTGGACAAATTTAGATTTAGAAATGAAATAACTGCACCTGCCTGGGATATGTGGACAAAGACACCTGGAAGCTTTCTACAACAGATGGGAACATAAAAAGTCTGGGCTGAATGGTACTGCCCTTGATACTGGCCATGTAGTCACAAACTGTAAGGCTGGAGGTGATGTCCTGGTAGTCAGTAAATGTGGGGCTGATAGTGCTGTCCTGGGAGACAGTAATGGTGAAGATGGAGGTGCTGTCCTGGGAGACAGAAATGGTGAAGCTGGAGATACTGTCCTGGGAGACAGTAATGGTGAAGCTGGAGATTTTGTCCAGGTAGTCGGGAATTATACGCAGGAAGGAATACATATAAATGACCTCATAGAGGACAGGAGCCATAGTAGGGAAACAAGTGTAGTCAAAGATAAGATAAAACCAATATTGCAAACTAGAAATACCGCAGGAAATAGCAAACAAGAGGACTCCAATAGCAATAGTGAGGATAAATTACCAAAAACAACTGGTGGGAGCTCCATTGTTGGTGCTAGGGAGGATAGGAATAAGACAGGGAAACATGCACCAACAGGGAATACAGTCACAGAAACCCAAGGCAAACGGAAACCAAGCCTGTGCACATACTATGCACTTGGTATCTGCTGGCATGGGAAATCTGGAAAAACAGATGGGACATGCAACTATGACCACCCTAGAAAATGTCATGCCCATATGACAACAGGAAAATGCAAACTCCCTTCCTGTAAGCTTTTTCACCCTGAAATGTGTACCTCTTCAGTACAGGAAAGACTGTGCTATAACTTAAATTGCCAGGCATACCATCTAAAGGGGACAAAAAGATACAAAACATCCAGGCCATGGGAAAACCTGGGTAGCCACAGCCACTCAAGAGGGAGAGGTTTTTTAGTGCCAGGAAGGAAAAAAAACTGGCAGGAAATGGCAGAAATCGTACACCAAATCCAGTCATTCCTGGAGTGGAACCACCGTCGATGGCCTCCACTCCAAACCAACAGATACAGATACTAATGCCGGAAAAAAAATCCCCCCCCAGTACCAACAATACCACCAGTCCGATAACATTCTTCTTTGCAAATATACAGGGTCTAAAGCCAGCAACAAACAACAAAATACCTTTCATCCGTGGACTGCTTGCAGAGGCAAAGGCAATGTTCGCGGCTTTCACTGAGACCCACATAAAGGATCACTTGGACAACGAAATATGGATCCCAGGTTACAACCTATACAGATGTGACAGAGTGAACAGGCAAAAGGGGGGGGTTGGCCTGTACATTGCAGAGTCACTTGTTTGCACAGAACTGCTTAATGCCTCAAATGACGTAGTGGAAGTTTTAGCAGTAAAGGTCGAGAACCAAAACCTAGTCATTGTGGTAGTCTACAAGCCTCCGGATGCAACATCCCAGCAATTCCAGGAACAGCTGTTAAAAATTGACCACTGTCTGGAAAATCTTCCAGCTCCTGCACCCAACATCTTGCTCCTGGGGGATTTCAACTTAAGGCACCTAAAATGGAGGAATATAGCAAATAATATTGTTGCAGTAATAACACCAGGAGGCAGCTCTGATGAAAACTCACACTCACACGAGCTTTTAAATCTCTGCACAAAATTCAATTTAAACCAGCAAATAATAGAGCCTACTAGACTGGAGAATACACTAGACCTCATCTTCACTAACAATGATGATCTGATAAGAAATGTCACCATATCAAAAACAATATACTCAGATCACAACATAATTGAGGTTCAGACATGTATGCGTGGAGCCCCAGACCGACAAAATGAGACTAGTCACGAGGGAGCATTCACCAAATTCAACTTCAATAACAAAAACATAAAGTGGGACCAAGTAAACCAAGTCCTAACCGATATAAGCTGGGAAGATATACTAAGCAACACAGACCCAAACTTATGCCTAGAACAGATTAACTCGGTGGCACTCGATGTATGCACAAGGCTTATTCCTCTAAGAAAAAGGAGGAGTAGATGTAAAATAGAAAGAGACAGGCGCTCCCTTTACAGGCGACGGAAAAGAATAACAGAGCGGCTAAAAGAGGTCAATATATCTGAAATGCGCAGGGAGACACTGGTCAGAGAAATAGCAAGCATCGAACTTAAGCTAAAAGAATCCTTTAGGAGTCAGGAATCGCGGGAAGAACTAAAAGCCATAAATGAAATCGAAAGAAACCCAAAGTATTTCTTCTCCTATGCCAAATCAAAATCGAGAACAACGTCCAGTATTGGGCCCCTACTTAAACAAGATGGGTCCTACACAGATGACAGCAAGGAAATGAGTGAGCTACTCAAGTCCCAATATGACTCAGTTTTTAGCAAGCCGCTAACCAGACTGAGAGTCGAAGATCAAAATGAATTTTTTATGAGAGAGCCACAAAATTTGATTAACACAAGCCTATCCGATGTTATTCTGACGCCAAATGACTTCGAACAGGCGATAAATGACATGCCCATGTACTCTGCCCCAGGGCCAGACTCATGGAACTCTGTGTTCATCAAGAACTGCAAGAAGCCCCTATCACGAGCCTTTTCCATCCTATGGAGAGGGAGCATGGACACGGGGGTCGTCCCTCAGTTACTAAAAACAACAGACATAGCCCCACTCCACAAAGGGGGCAGTAAAGCAACAGCAAAGAACTACAGACCAATAGCACTAACATCCCATATCATAAAAATCTTTGAAAGGGTCCTAAGAAGCAAGATCACCACCCATCTAGAAACCAATCAGTTACACAACCCAGGGCAACATGGGTTTAGAACAGGTCGCTCCTGTCTGTCTCAACTACTGGATCACTACGACAAGGTCCTAAATGCACTAGAAGACAAAAAGAATGCAGATGTAATATATACAGACTTTGCAAAAGCCTTCGACAAGTGTGACCATGGCGTAATAGCGCACAAAATGCGCGCTAAAGGAATAACAGGAAAAGTCGGTCGATGGATCTATAATTTCCTCACTAACAGAACACAGAGAGTAGTCGTCAACAGAGTAAAGTCCGAGGCAGCTACGGTGAAAAGCTCTGTTCCACAAGGCACAGTACTAGCTCCCATCTTGTTCCTCATCCTCATATCCGACATAGACAAGGATGTCAGCCACAGCACCGTGTCTTCCTTTGCAGATGACACCCGAATCTGCATGACAGTGTCTTCCATTGCAGACACTGCAAGGCTCCAGGCGGACATCAACCAAATCTTTCAGTGGGCTGCAGAAAACAATATGAAGTTCAACGATGAGAAATTTCAATTACTCAGATATGGTAAACATGAGGAAATTAAATCTTCATCAGAGTACAAAACAAATTCTGGCCACAAAATAGAGCGAAACACCAACGTCAAAGACCTGGGAGTGATTATGTCGGAGGATCTCACCTTCAAGGACCATAACATTGTATCAATCGCATCTGCTAGAAAAATGACAGGATGGATAATGAGAACCTTCAAAACTAGGGAGGCCAAGCCCATGATGACACTCTTCAGGTCACTTGTTCTATCTAGGCTGGAATATTGCTGCACTCTAACAGCACCTTTCAAGGCAGGTGAAATTGCTGACCTAGAAAATGTACAGAGAACTTTCACGGCGCGCATAACGGAGATAAAACACCTCAATTACTGGGAGCGCTTGAGGTTTCTAAACCTGTATTCCCTGGAACGCAGGAGGGAGAGATACATGATTATATACACCTGGAAAATCCTAGAGGGACTAGTACCGAACTTGCACACGAAAATCACTCACTACGAAAGCAAAAGACTTGGCAGACGATGCACCATCCCCCCAATGAAAAGCAGGGGTGTCACTAGCACGTTAAGAGACCATACAATAAGTGTCAGGGGCCCGAGACTGTTCAACTGCCTCCCAGCACACATAAGGGGGATTACCAACAGACCCCTGGCAGTCTTCAAGCTGGCACTGGACAAGCACCTAAAGTCAGTTCCTGATCAGCCGGGCTGTGGCTCGTACGTTGGTTTGCGTGCAGCCAGCAGCAACAGCCTGGTTGATCAGGCGCTGATCCACCAGGAGGCCTGGTCACAGACCGGGCCGCGGGGGCGTTGACCCCCGAAACTCTCTCCAGGTAAACTCCAGGTAGTATCCAAAAATTTCCTTTAATAACTCTCTTGAACTCTATATATCTTTATCCAGAGATTGTCAGAATCACCGTGCTGGCATAGATAACTAGAGGTTACACAATTTCGTAACACAGAAACCAGTTTATTAAGTAAAATTGGCAAAATATAACTTACACAGCCAAAATTTAATAGGAACCATCCTTTAAGCAAAACCTACCAGTGCAGAAAGTTTGAAGCTGGTCGACCATAAGAGGCAGTTATAGCGGGGAAACCAAAGATCCATTTTTTTAACCGTTAGATAATAGCGTTGAAGACAAAATTAATACAGCTCGTGGCTCTGATGATAATGTTATCATCTCACACAATGAGGGACCGGGAATTGCTCCCCGGCATGGGTGGGACGTTGTACCTTTTCTTTGCACCTCCTGTCCCTGTTCACCTAGCAGTAAATAGTCAATTGGTTATCGTGAGTCGAATCCTGGGGGAGATTAAAGACCCCAATGGAACCATAAGACAAGCAATCTCCAACTATGCACGCACTTTATTGAGACATCCTATGTGGCTAACCACTTGGTTCACAATCTTAAAACTATATTGAATCTTCCTTTTTTAGTTACCTGAATAAGCCTTTGCTTGAAACCTTTCAGAAGATTTACGTTTATGTTATCTCACTGAGGTGTTTTACTTTTTCAGAATCATTTTTACCTTGCTCGTTGCATTTACACTGAATTATTATTCACTGGGGAAATGCAAAGTCCGTAGGAGTCATACAAGGCTTGATGGAAAAGAGGAAAGTCAGGTTCGATAAAAGCAAGGAGAAATCAGGTCCAAGTTCTTGGATGAAAAACCTCTTAACGGCGTCAAGTAACATTTCTAGAGGGGATAGCGGGGAATTCCAGCTCTTACTAAAACTTTGTCTTGGAGTTACCGAGTGACAGGAAGCGGACTATTATTAAACACGTTATCGCTAAAATACGTATATAGAAAACGTTTGACATGGAAGAGAACGGAGTTTAGCGAAATATGTAAGACTAACATATTTATTGTACGAAAAAATAAATGTGTAGGTAGGTAAGTAAGTAAGTAAGTTTATTCAGGTATACACAAATACAGTTACATAGATTATCATACATAGCAGCATATGTGTAGAGAACCTGGGATAACCCAAAAAAGTCAGACAGAGTGACTTATTTCCATTGGGGTCCTTTTACCTTATTATTATAATATACAGGTTATAATATTTTATTATTATTCTATAATGAAGATAACATCTTATTATCATACTGAAAAGACTATCTACTACACGAGGGTCATTAAGACTATCTACAATACGAGGGACATCTAGGAATAAGGTAAAATTACACGTGTGTTAGCTAAAAACTAAAAAATCATTCCCCTCCCTTTCTGTAGCTACATTCATCAGACACCTTTTGGCACTCTTCTTGAACTGGTTCATGCTATGACTGGCTTTGACATGTGCGGGTAGTCTGTTCCATTCCTTTATTGCTATACAATAAAAGGTGTTTGAAGTCTGGCCACTGACTGTGGGTACTACAAAGTTGTGCTCTCTCCCCCTAGTACTATGATTGCTCTGGTTCCCAACCTTGACAAAATTGACAGCAAGATATTCTGGACACTGTTTGTGAGCAATTTTATAAACATGATTTAGCTTCAGCTGTTTTACTCTGTCTTCAACATTCAACATATCCAACTGCTGTAATTCATCCTGGCCTACATGTTCTCTTGGTCCCAGCCCCAGGATGAATCTTACGATTTTGTTCTGGGTGATTTGCAGTCTATCTTTCAGATTTTTTGTCAAGGCAGACTACCATGAAGAGCAAGCGTAATCCATATGGCATTGTATAAGGGCTAGACATAGGGTCCTGCGAGCCTCAGTAGGTAGACACTGTGCTTGTCTATACAGGAACTTCAGTCTGGCATTCACTTGCTTTACTACATTGTTCCCTATCAATTCTCCTGACATGCATGGGTCAAAGGGGATTCCCAGATATTTTACTGATGAAACCAAAGTGATGGGTTCCCCATTACACTGGACATTAAAATTAGTAAATTTATTTAGGTACAGGTACACATAAGTACAATTATCATAGTTAATATATGTGTAAATTAACTAGGATAAACAAAAAAAGTAAGACAAAGTGACTTTCTATTAGGAATCTTGTAATATCTTATTATTTAAAGCTTAGCATTAAGTTACAGTAGGAATCAATCATGATTATAACCTTAAAATTTAAAACAGCTAAGTAACTATACTGTATGAAAATCAGTTACAATAAAAGGCAATAGATTACGAATAAAGTAAACTGAGTTATTTACATTAACATTAAAGAGAGGATCAGCTTACAATAATAGGTACACGAATATTAGCAGTACAAGAAATCGCTCTCCTCTATTTTGATAAGCCTCACCGTATACAGAGTTATAATGCATATAAAAACCATTTATATATCAAACTGAGTAATTACAAATAGCATATCCCATATAATAATTAAAAATATGCGAAAATGACATTTTATGATGACTTAATCAGGGGGAAGGTGAAACCTGGGGAATGGGAGGTAGAGAGGATTGATTCAAGAGGACCCCAATGGAAATAAGTTAGACAGTCCTCGATGACGCACTGACTTTCTTGGGTTATCCTGGGTGGCTGACCCTCCGGGGTTAAAAATCCGAACGAAATCTTATCTTATCTTAAAGGAACACGAAGCACAGTTATTTGGAGCAGGAGTCTCTCACCTCCATCGGGGCACCTTCCTTGAGGGTACCTCTATAAATGAAATTTGTAAAGAACTTTATTTCCAAATAGAATTTATAATACTTATTAATATAAACTATCTGGAAACCCAATAATTATCTTGAGCATTTCCTCAATAGAAAAATCCATAAGGCGTCCTTATGTTGTTTGTATGAGTTACACATATATCTCAATCCTAACATTATATAATACCTTTGTTTTCACTCAAACCAGATATATAAAAGCAACCCCAATGGAAATCAAGGACCCCAATGGAAATAAGTCACTCTGACTTTTTTGGGGTTATCCTAGTTAATCTACACATATGCTGCTATGTATGATAATCTATTTAACTGTATTTATGTATACCTGTACCTGAATAAAAACTTACTTATAACAAAATACTTCTACATTTATAAAAGGAGTTAATATAGCCCATGTCTGGCCACAAATGTGTTATCCTGTTTACAATCTATCAGTAATAAACTTATTGAAAGAAAACAAATTTATAAAAGGCTAAGTTCTTATTTTTAATTTTTTTTTTTTTCAACAAGTCGGCCGTCTCCCACCGAGGCAGGGTGACCCAAAAAAGAAAGAAAATCCCCAAAAAGAAAATACTTTCATCATCATTCAACACTTTCACCACACTCACACATTATCACTGTTTTTGCAGAGGTGCTCAGAATACAACAGTCTAGAAGCATACACATATAAAGATACACAACATATCCCTCCAAACTGCCAATATCCCAAACCCCTCCTTTAAAGTGCAGGCATTGTACTTCCCATTTCCAGGACTCAAGTCCGACTATATGAAAATAATCGGTTTCCCTGAATCCCTTCACTAAATATTACCCTGCTCACACTCCAACAGATCGTCAGGTCCCAAGTATCATTCGTCTCCATTCACTCCTAACACGCTCACGTACGCTTGCTGGAAGTCCAAGCCCCTTGCCCACAAAACCTCCTTTACCCCCTCTCTCCAACCCTTTCGAGGACGACCCCTACCCCGCCTTCCTTCCCCTATAGATTTATATGCTTTCCATGTCATTCTACTTTGATCCATTCTCTCTAAATGACCAAACCACCTCAACAACCCCTCTTCTGCCCTCTGACTAATACTTTTATTAACTCCACACCTTTTCCTAATTTCCACACTCCGAATTTTCTGCATAGTATTTACACCACACATTGCCCTTAAACAGGACATCTCCAATGCCTCCAACCGTCTCCTCGCTGCTGCATTTACCACCCAAGCTTCACACCCATATAAGAGTGTTGGTACTACTATACTTTCATACATTCCATTCTTTGCCTCCATAGATAACGTTTTTTTGACTCCATATATACCTCAACGCACCACTCACCTTTTTTCCCTCATCAATTCTATGATTAACCTCATCCTTCATAAATCCATCCGCCGACACGTCAACTCCCAAGTATCTGAAAACATTCACTTCTTCCATACTCCTCCTCCCCAATTTAATATCCAATTTTTCATTATCTAAATCATTTGACACCCTCATCACCTTACTCTTTTCTATGTTCACTTTCAACTTTCTACCTTTACACACATTCCCAAACTCATCCACTAACCTTTGCAATTTTTCTTTAGAATCTCCCATAAGCACAATATCATCAGCAAAAAGTAACTGTGTCAATTCCCATTTTGAATTTGATTCCCCAAAATTTAATCCCACCCCTCTCCCGAACACCCTAGCATTTACTTCCTTTACAACCCCATCTATAAATATATTAAACAACCATGGTGACATTACACATCCCTGTCTAAGACCTACTTTTATCGGGAAGTAGTCTCCCTCTCTTCTACACACCCTAACCTGAGCCTCACTATCCTCATAAAAACTCTTTACAGCATTTAATAACTTACCACCTATTCCATATACTTGCAACATCTGCCACATTGCTCCTCTATCCACTCTATCATATGCCTTTTCTAAATCCATAAATGCAATAAAAACTTCCCTACCTTTATCTAAATACTGTTCACATATATGCTTCAATGTAAACACTTGATCTACACATCCCCTACCCACTCTGAAACCTCCTTGCTCATCCGCAATCCTACATTCTGTCTTACCTCTAATTCTTTCAATTATAACCCTACCGTACACTTTTCCTGGTATACTCAGTAAGCTTATTCCTCTATAATTTTTACAGTCTCTTTTGTCCCCTTTCCCTTTATATAAAGGGACTATACATGCTCTCCGCCAATCCCTAGGTACCTTCCCCTCTTTCATACATTTATTAAACAAAAGTACCAACCACTCCAACACTATATCCCCCCCTGCTTTTAACATTTCTGTCATGATCCCATCAGTTCCAGCTGCTTTACCCCCTTTCATTTTACGTAATGCCTCGCGTACCTCCCCCACACATACATTCTGCTCTTCTTCACTCCTAAAAGATGGTATACCTCCCTGACCAGTGCATGAAATTACTGCCTCTGTTTCTTCCTTAACATTTAAAAGTTCCTCAAAATATTCTCGCCATCTACCTAATACCTCCATCTCCCCATCTACTAACTCCCCTACTCTGTTTTTAACTGACAAATCCATACTTTCCCTAGGCTTTCTTAACTTGTTTAACTCACTCCAAAATTTTTTATTTTCATTAAAATTTCTTGACAGTGCCTTTCCCACTCTATCATCTGCTCTCCTTTTGCACTCTCTCACCACTCTCTTTACCTTTCTTTCACTCTCCATATACTCTGCTCTTCTTATAACACTTCTGCTTTGTAAAAACCTCTCATAAGCTACCTTTTTCTCTTTTATCATACCCTTTACTTCATCATTCCACCAATCACTCCTCTTTCCTCCTGCCCCCACCCTCCTATAACCACAAACTTCTGTCCCACATTTTAATACTGCATTTTTAAAACTATTCCAACCCTCTTCAACCCCCCCACTACTCATCTTTGCACTAGCCCACCTTTCTGCCAATAGTCGCTTATATCTCACCCAACTTCCTCCTCCCTTAGTTTATACACTTTCACCTCCCTCTTACTTGTTGTTGCCACCTTCCTCTTTTCCCATCTACCTCTTACTCTAACTGTAGCTACAACTAAATAATGATCCGATATATCAGTTGCCCCTCTATAAACATGTACATCCTGGAGCCTACCCATCAACCTTTTATCCACCAATACATAATCTAATAAACTACTTTCATTACTTGCTACATCATACCTTGTATATTTATTTATCCTCTTTTTCATAAAATATGTATTTTTAAAATTATCATCATTAAATGCGAGGCAGTCTGTGAATGCCCTTTACCCAACATTTGAATACTGTCAGCAGGTCTGAAGTTACCCTCTATACTGGCATTTTGTTCAGGGTAACAAGTATAAAGAATACTATGCCATTCAAGGTCCAGTGGTAAAAATGGCATGTGATACCGACAACCTGTTGGATATAGGATACAGTATATACATCGATATGTGTATGCACCTTAGTGTATATACGCTGAGTTTCCTTTACTCTCTTTTAGGAATTACACTATTATGTCTGATGTACAACAGCCAGTACTGGTAATATGAAGCCTTAATAACCACTGTATAGTTGATAGGCTTTAAATCTAGTAAAGCAACAATCCGGGGTATATACACCAAGATGTGTAGGATAATATTCATAGGAAAGGTTTCTGATACATGACATCATTATTATTATTATAATCAAGGGGAAGCGCTAAACCCGGAGGATTATACAGCGCCTGGGGGGGGGGATGTGGAAGGCATTCAGGCTTAATTCGGGGAACTGGAGCACAGATCCAATTCCCTAAATCAAGAGCCCCTCACCAACATCAAGGAACCTTCCTTGAGGGGATACATGACATCAACTTCATCGTTCTCTATTACCCAGCAAATCTGTCTATTCAGTAATATGAAAGGCAGCACTGTGTAGCGTAAACTGAGGCCTTACCAAAGATATATGAAGTTGAAAGTATAACCTGAGGATTTCTATTATTTATACTGCTTAATATGAAGCCAAGAATACTATTAGATTTACTACAAACACTTATGCTAACCAGAACTCCTAAATCTTTCTCGCATTCAGTTTGACTATAATCTATATTATTAAGGTCATCAGGTTAAGCTCGCACTGTTACCTTTTTTACCTGTCTGTTTTTCTTCACCATGATTGGGACAACGGATTGACCTTCCTCCACTCTTAGTAATGACTCACACAGATGAATGAAAAAATAATGAAACGGAATGAGACAGAATAGCAGTCTCGTAGAACCTTCTTCCCTTAAGTACCTAGTAGCAAATATATATATACCTAGTAGTTAGTTAACTGTTGTGGGTCACATTGTAATAGAGAAGCTGTAAGGCCCCCAACGGAAATAAGCCACAGTGCTTCGTTTCCTTGGGTTATTAACCATTCAAGATTAATAATGGAAGTGGTCTTTATTTAGCTAAACATTACTAACCCGCTATTAGCCACAATGATACAAGATTTTAGGACTCGAGGAATCACGAGGAAAAACAAAATACTGATCAGGCCCTGATCCACCGTGAGGCCTGGTCGTGGACCAGGTCACGGGGGCGTTGATCCTCGGAATACACTCCAGGTACATCACAAGAAACTTACCTATACATAAATGGGCTGGCGTAGGTTGAGTCGTAACTCAGCTGTACAGCGTTTGGTTTACACCCGAAAGGTCCTGCTGCTCCCTTCTCACCAAGCACTAGACACTTGACTGTTACTAAGTTCTTGTAGGAAATATGGCTCACTGCTTGGATTTCTTGATTTCTACGGATATTAACCATCAAGGAGTTAATCATAAGAAACTCGACTCGGGACACCTGTGCAATATAACACCGGCCTATTAACATCTAAAAGCACAAAATACCTGCTGACCAGTGCAGTAGCTGCAGGATGTACACGCCATGTTTACAAAGTTCTAGTGGATATATTGATCATTCTCCAGTTATGTTTTCTGAGTCCTAGTTTTATGAACCTTTTTATATTTTTTTTTACTGCGTGTTTGCTGTGGTATGATGAATTACGCTGAAATTTTCCTTGGCTCAATATATAAATTCTTAACTTTAAGTCAATATATTAGGCATGTTGGTATAAATTTCAATACATCCCAGTTAACATTATTAGTCAAAAGACATCTTATCTTAATTTCATATATAGAAATATTATCTTTTCCGGAGTTTCCGAAAAGAAATATCCCCAAAATTATTGATAAAATCATAAATACATTTACAAAACTTTGATTTATATAGCAAATACATATCTACAATAAATCCAAAATATCAAATACCTGTATAAACAAAGGAGTCATTGTTAGTCACAAAAATATTAGACAAACTAGGTAACACATCCTTCCCTCGCAATAGTTGTGTTGCCACTGAGCAAGGTAACTGTTCCTCTCCACATAATACAGAATACACCTAGTATTATCTTACGTCAAATTTTTATAGGTAATAAATATTACGTACAAAAAATACCCACATAATTTTGTGGTGTGGTGGGTGTTACTGACCTTAAGAGCTTAAAGTATAAACCTGGCAGACCTCACTTCATCTTTCAGATCAAGTTGTGTTAAGAGGATTTAGAAATGTATTAAGCTAGTAGATATGTATATGTAACGTTATGAATACTTTATTCTTAGGCTACTTTTTCCTTTTCAGGATCCTTCTCAAACTTTACAAGAGGCTTGACGAACTTCCTGGTGAGAGAACCGTAGCTTAAAATTATTCACAATATGATGTGTCCATTTACTTAATTACCTGTCGGTATTTTTTTATCCATTTTTACTCTCATTATTATTATTATTATTATTATTATTATTATTATTATTATTATTATTATTTTTTTTTTTTTTTTTTTTATATTTTATTTAAAACCAATACAGTTTAACATAAAAATAAAGAAACAGTATGGAACCTAATCAAATTAACTGACAAACGGATTGTACTTACATGCTCGCAAGATATTACAACAAAAACTTACATCAAGAACATAACTAAAAACAAAATTACATGTCACAGGGTCATGAATTGACATATATACAAAACCTTGCATATATATAAATTGTACATATAAATGACATCTGACAAAGGTTCAATACACTTGAACATAAAATATACAAAGAAGTTATATCAGTTAAATCCCATCCTTCACATTAATCAAAAAACCAAAACCTAACATCATAATCTGACTAGATAATCTACATACTTATCCCTAACAATACAGCTGAAAATATCCCAACATACAAATAAACAGAAAAGAATACAGCTTAGAACACAATAACAAGCTCTATACTGTTACAATACACCCATATAAAACTTTCAGACAAATGGACTACGTCACTAAACTGTCTAGATATGTCTGTATACCATACAGACTAAAACTTAACATCAAGAACTTGCATGAACACCAAACCGGTATCAGGGTACAGACCATAATTATAAACTTTAAAAAGAATCAATCATGCGTATATAAAGTATTACATAACGTCTGACCCATGACAAAGGCTCAATACAATAGAAAGAGATATATATTTATATATATACACATGCACACCCACACACCCACATCCACACAGACACCCACACGTACACAAAAAATTTCACAAAATCACATTAATCAGATGCACTGTATGCACAATGCAAAACAGGATATAAGTATATCTCATCGTGCAAAAACCCAGCACGTAACATAAATACAAACTAAAACACACTTCATGTCGCAAATAACTTATTTCTCAAGAATCATGTTATACAAGACTGATACACATCATAATTATACATAAAAAATCTACTATATTATACCTACATTCTGAAAAGTGTTATATCTACCATAACGAGACCTTGAGCTCTACATCCACACTTGGATACCATAAAGTCCCAATGAAAACCAGGAAACCATTCCAAACCCACATTCACAACACTCTCACGACCCCCCCCCCCCAGGGAGGCGAGCCCGCTGTTGCCCCCTGACTCCCTCCAACCTATGAAAACCCCTTCACTCACTCATATCCAATCACAGATTTACGAGAATCCCTAACGTTAGCATTCTATACCCCTCTGAGAAAGCCTGATCCCACCTCCTCCCATACAAATCTCTGTTACGACACCTCGTACTATAGAACGTTACCGCAAGAACCTTTCTTCTCTCCTCACTATCCCCTCTCCCCCTCATCACCCACGACATATATATATAATCTACCATGATATAATCTAAAGCTCTTATGACACCCTCGTCTAACCCACCCATATCTAGACTTAGAGCACGCAAAACCGACACCCCACGGCCCCCCACCCTCTGTACCAACCTACTTAACCAGCACCTAACCTCCTCTAGCCCTTCACAAAAGTAAACTACATGGAACGCTGTCTCATCCCCTCCACAGATACCACACCCCCCACCCTCTACAACCTGTCTGTTTCGTAATATCTCACCAGACGGAAGGATCCCATGCAGAAAACGAAACATCACCTCACGCGCCCGAGGTTTTAACTTCAATTTACTAAATCTAAACCAAATACTCTTCCACGCATACATGGGGAACAAACCCTCAACTGGGACAACGCACCTACCTACAAGTAACCTACACAAAACCCTTATACGAACCTTTCTCAGTTCCCTAACCAACATAACAGCCCTCAAAACTATTTCACATTCCCTCAACTCCATTCCTCGATACCACATACCCAGCCTGTCGTGTATCCTTCCCAAACGCCCCGCGTTCACACCCTCACGCAACACTTCCCATTTAATAAACACACATTTAGCCCTCCGTCTCAAATCCAACAACCCCAACCCACCCTGACTTACAGGTAACATTACAACCTCCCTCCGTAACCAATCACAACGTGAACCCCATAAAAATTTGTACACCCGTCTTAGTATCCCCGCAATCGCTGTCCCTGTAATTGGGAACACAGCTGCAACATACCAAACCTTACTATACAATAAAATGTTCACGACTATCACTCGCTGTATCAGAGTTAGGTGCTGGGGTCTCAGAACACCTAGACGCCCCACGATCCTTTCCAATAACCTATCCGAATTTTCCTCCCGCGCCGCAACCATGTCATCCCTATAAATAATACCACAAATCTTTAAAGACACCGCCCATTCTTTAACAACATTACATCTCCCCCCCACACCCCCCACCCAAGAACCCAACCCCATGCACCTTGACTTCGCACTATTTACCTGCATACCCGTGGCACTTCCAAATAATTGCACCACCTCGTCCAACACTCTCATTGACATCCCTGCACGAATGAGAACAGTGGTGTCGTCAACATATCCAATTAACCCCGGCCAGGCCCTCCCACCCCCCACACTTCCCTCACATGGCGTACATAAGCTACGGTCAACCATTCTATAAAAGGGGTCCTGGAAACACGCAAACAATATTTGGGACATAGGGCATCCCTGTCTAAGGCCTCTTCCCATTGCAATTTCCCTCCCCATACACCCATTAATCTGTATCCTCATTTTCGCCCCCTTGTACAACGTATTTACCCACTCGACTATTTCCTCCCCAAAACCCTGTCTCCTAAGTATAACCTGCAAAGCTCCCCTTTCCACTCTATCATATGCTCCCTGCCAGTCTAGAGCCAACAAAGCCGCCCCTCCACCCCCACCCTTAGCTTCCACAAAACTTCTCAGTATCCCATGTCCTTCAATCATCGACCTTCCCGGCAACCCGAACTGAGATTTTGACACCACCCTCTCCACTACACATTTGAACCTATTACCTAAAATTTTTGCAAACACCTTATAGTCTGCACACATCAGTGATATGGCTCGGTACTCCCGAAGGGTGGGCTGCCCCTTGACCTTCGGGACCAACACTACTACTGCTGTTTCCTGCTTCTCCCCCAACTTACCCTTCTCCTTCATACTATTAAATAACCTAACTATAAATTCCTTTATCAACGCCCAATGTTGTAAATAAAATTCTACCGGGAGACCATCAATACCGGGAGCTTTCCCCTTCCTCATTCCCCTTAACGCATTCTCTATTTCCTCTGCCGTAATCGTCCCACCTAAAGCCTTTCGATCACTATTTCCTAAATTACACGTCACATACGTACACACCTTGTCCAATGCCCCATCACCCACCCCCCCACTGTTCCAGTATTTCTCGTACCAAGCCTCCGCATACGCACACATCCCCTTCGTGGTTCGTATCTCCTGCCCTACTCTATAATTCCCAACCATCTCCGTTACCTCTAAACATGGTATAGCCGTCAGCGCCTGCCTTTGCTTTTGATGCCGCAAAACACACGCTGACGGCTTGTCGCCCCAAAGCACTTCCTCCACCCCTGCCTGCATCCTTACAGCTTGAAACCTTTCATTTTGCAACACCCTCAACCTCCCCTTTATTTCAGCTATTTCATCCATAGGAAAATTATTCCCACCCACCCCCCTCCCATAGCAACCTCTTAACCTATCCTCTAAATAGTTAGCCAGTCCATATTTTAAATTATTAATACGTTTTCCTTCTCTCACATAAAACTTTCTAATCCTTTCCTTTGCGACACTATCCCACCATGTCACAATGTCATCCACTCCCTGTTCTTCCACACTAAGCTCCCTCCATAGGACTGAAAACCCCTCCAACCCCTCATCTCCTAACACACTTATATTTAATTTCCAATAACTTCTATATATGTCCGCGAGCGTCCCCCACCCAACCTCCACCACCACTGCCCTATGATCTGACATTGTAGCCTCAACAGTACTGAAAGATTTCACGTCCACTCCCTGAGAAAGGTACACTCTATCTAGTCTCGCAGCATAACCACTCCTAACAAACGTATATTCAGTCTCCCACACCGCTCCCCCAAAGGCATCACGTAACCTAACATCCCTTAATAAATCCCTAAGAGCCACAGACATATATCCAGCTCCTCTTGGGTCCACATCAGCCACCCTGATTACACTATTCCAGTCCCCACCAACTATCGCCACCTCTGGCAGTGCACTTAAGAAAAACACAAGATCCTCACACACAAAATCATTCTTTACCTTTATGTTATTTTCTGCCGGCGCATACACACTCACAAAAGACACACGCTTACCCATCCACCACCCATCCACACGCAACACCATCCCTCCCCCTCCTCCCTCGCTTCTCTGCAAAACAAACGGGCTCGTCTCCCTTATTAAAATTCCCACACCACCTTTTAGACGGGGAGATGGCAGGGTAACTACCCGAAATCCTGCCACCTCCAACACCCTACCCTCTTTGAAATTGTGCTCCTGCAGGAACACAACATCCACTCTAGATTTATTCAGAAGATTACGAAACCAATCTCTCTTCATACCGCTACATAACCCATTAACATTTACAGACATACACCTAAGGCCTATTAAAGTTTCCACCCCTGCTTCCTCTCATCACTCTTTACAACTCCAGAGCTTGAATTTACGTTCAACACCTTCAGAGTGCTCTCTTTCCCTCCCCCCTTCTTCCGGTGCCTCCTATCATGGCTACCACCACCTACACCACTACCTTCACACTTCACCTCAGTCTTTTTCCCAGGCCTTTGTGCAGGCGTAAGGACGTCATCAGAATCTGATGTAGCCGCCCTCTTTCTCGTGACAGTCATGTTACACATATCTTGATCAGATGTTACCTCTCGATGAACCTCCACCTCCACCTGAGAATGGTGTAATGAGTCAATGGACGACTCCAAACCACCATCACGTCCCAAATTATCATGTCTCAGACTTTCTGGAAGCGACGATTCTCCAATGACACCACGCTCAGATGTAACATCCCTCTCTGGTGGTGACAACGTCTTCAACACCTCCACCAATTCCTCCTCAATCTCAAGAACCTTCTCTTGTACTTGCTGCTCCTCCTTATCCACAGGAGACGACACCTGATCAGGCAGTTGGGGGCGGGACTCCAACTCACCACCAGTCCTGTGTGCCCGATCCACTATCTCGCTCCACAAAACACCACGCCCTCCATCCGATGTTTGTTCCTCACCTGCCACCTTTGAAGCAGGGGCTGCGACGTCCACCACAGGTCCAGGCACATGTCTTCGCTTGTCACAGGTCGCCGCTATGTGATCATACTCACCACATAGGCGGCACGTACGTCGTTGTCCTGGGTACATTACCATTACCTGCGTCCTGAAATCTTGTAGGTACACATAGGATGGTATTGGGTGCCTCAAAGTCATTTTGAGGTTGAAAGAACCCTCTGGAAAACCAGCATAGGCTCCTGCCGCCCACGTACCATGTTGAGCATAATGCACCGTCCCATACTTCTCAAAAACTTTCCTTATATCCGCCTCGTCCGCCTCAAAGGGAACGTTGCGTAACTTGATCCACGTATAATACCGTGAAACATCTATCATTCTTACAGTGACAGCTGGTGTGGCGTTAAGACTCACGTCCTGAAACCTGGTGACTAACGATTCATAAACCGTTGCTGATAGCAGTTTGACGAAAATTCGTTGTCCTCCGTTCAATGCTACACCATACAAGTCACTATCTTGTACTCCATAAGTCTCCCGTATGATCTTTGGCAATAAGACTTGCGCAGAACTGGGCGTTATCGTTCCTTTAAGTAGCTCGATGCCTACAGTATTTATCCTTCGTCTCAGACTAACCGCCATCTTGACGATCACAGTGCACCTAAGTTGTCAGCCGAGGTGTGACAGCACCACTTCACACCACTGCAGCCAGGTAACTGACAAGGGCGCTCGCCTACAAACAACAGAGGGGTGCAGAGCACTACCGCACACTACCGTGGTCAGGCAGCGAATGCCTTATTATTATTATTATTGTTGTTGTTGTTGTTGTTATTGTTGTTCTTGTTATAGTTGTTTAACCCATGTGGGTTATGGTTTATGACTGTATGTACTTGCTCCAGTTCCTAGTTATTTACAATAATCACAAATGAACTGGCATGGGTAGCAACAAGCAGCGTAGCCCAGGGTATGTATGAGGTGAAAGCAGCCCAAGGAGAACCCTCTTCTGTTAAGTTTTAGAACTGCTCATTAGAGCTTCAGAACTGCTCATTAGAGCTTCAGAACTGCTCATTAGAGCTTCAGAACTGCTCACTGGAGCTTCAGAACTGCTCATTAGAGCTTCAGAACTGCTCATTAGAGCTTCAGAACTGCTCATTAGAGCTTCAGAACTACTCATTAGAGCTTCAGAACTGCTCATTAGAGCTTCAGAACTGCTCACTGGAGCTTCAGAACTGCTCATTAGAGCTTCAGAACTGCTCATTAGAGCTTCAGAACTGCTCATTAGAGCTTCAGAACTGCTCACTGGAGCTTCAGAGCTGCTCATTAGAGCTTCAGAACTGCTCACTGGAGCTTCAGAACTGCTCATAAGAGCTTCAGAACTGCTCATTAGAGCTTCAGAACTACTCATTAGAGCTTCAGAACTGCTCATTAGAGCTTCAGAACTACTCGTTAGAGCTTCAGAACTGCTCATTAGAGCTTCAGAACTACTCATTAGAGCTTCAGAACTGCTCATTAGAGCTTGAGAACTGCTCACTGGAGCTTCAGAACTGCTCATTAGAGCTTCAGAACTGCTCATTAGAGCTTCAGAACTACTCATTAGAGCTTCAGAACTGCTCATTAGAGCTTCAGAACTACTCATTAGAGCTTCAGAACTGCTCATTAGAGCTTCAGAACTGCTCACTGGAGCTTCAGAACTGCTCATTAGAGCTTCAGAACTGCCCATTAGAGCTTCAGAACTGCTCATTAGAGCTTGAGAAGTAATTATTAGAGCTTCAGAACTGCTCATTAGAGCTTCAGAACTGCTCATTAGAGCTTCAGAACTGCTCATTGGAGTTTCAGAACTGCTCATTAGAGCTTCAGAACTGCTCATTAGAGCTTCAGAACTGCTCACTGAAGCTTCAGAACTGCTCATTAGAGCTTCAGAACTGCCCATTAGAGCTTCAGAACTGCTCATTAGAGCTTCGGAAGTAATTATTAGAGCTTCAAAATTGCTCATTAGAGCTTTAGAACAGATCATTAAGTTTCAGAACTGCTCATTAGAGCTTCAGAACTGCTCATTAGAGCTTCAGAACTGCTCATTAGAGCTTCAGAACTGCTCATTAGAGCTTCAGAACTGCTCATTAGAGCTTCAGAACTGTTCATTAGAGCTTCAGAACTGCTCATTGGAGTTTCAGAACTGCTCATTAGAGCTCCAGACCTGCTCTTTAGAGTTTTAGAACTGCTCTCTGAAGTTTTGGGACTGTAATCTACTGTAAGTTCCAGTTAGGACTATTTTCTTAAGTTTCAGACCTTTGTTCCTAAGTTTCAGTACAGATTTTTTTAAGTTTCAGGATATTTTAAGGTTTAGGACTTTTTAAGTTTCACGACTTTTTAAGTTTTTAAATTTTTTTCTTATTATCAGGACTGATTTCTGCAGTTTCGGAACGGCTTTCATAATTTTTACAGCTGCTTTCTTAAGTTTAAAGACTGTTTTCTTAAGTTTCAGAACTGCCTTCATAAATTTCACGATTACTACCTTAAGTTTCTTAAGTTTAAGTTTCCCGTAGATCGATTGCTAGCGCACTCAGCTCACACACTGAGGTCCGTAGATCGATCCCCGGTACGGATGGAAACATTAGGACGTGTTTCCTTAAGACACCTGCTGTCTATGTTCACCTATCAGTAAAATAGGTACCTAGGTGTTAGTCGACTGGTATGGGTCGCGTCCTGGGGACAAAATTAATCCAATTTGCCTGAAATGATCTGTATAACAATGAGCTTTCTCTATAATAGTATATCACTGATGTTAGGTTAGCCTCTGTATTTTGTACATGTACTTGTAGATATAAAGATTATTGTTATATTATTATTGTTATCGTAACTGATTTTTTAAGCTGACGAGAAAGTGACTCCCTCTTTACTGCAGTGCACAGCTTGCAGTTGAAATACGATACATTGCTAGTGAAGGTCAGTCAGTGGTGTGAGATGTGCCTTGTGTAACCAACTCATTACTAATGCTGTAAACGCGTCCTTACTACTCTATCTTGCTTAGTTAATACAATGTCGGCGCCCAGTCCCTGGATTCATTATGACTATCACCCACTGGATAGACATGGAGGGACTATCACCCATTGGATAAACATGGAGTGACTATCACCCACTGGATAAACATGGAGTGACTATCACCCACTGGATAGACATGGAGTGACTATCACCCACTGGATAGACATGGAGTGACTATCACCCACACGATTAGTAAGGAGTAACTACCACTTACACGACGAGTATGGGGTGACTACCACCCACATAATGGGATGAGTATCACCTACATAACAGGTACTATGTGCATAATAAAGTTATCAAAGTATATGTACACAAAGTGTTGGAGATGTGATTTATTTTGTAAATTGACTCTTATATTTAGTAGTTATGAGTGAACCTTACAGTCATTATCAGTGTCATCCTTCAATCAGTAAATTTGTCAGTTCTAATTGAATCTCTCATGCTTCCCCAAACACACACACACACACACACACACACACACACACACACACACACACACACACACACACACACACACACACACAAACAAACCTACTGGAGTTCTATGACATGGTGACAGCAGTAAGACAAGAGAGAGAGGGGTGGGTGGATTGCATTTTCTTGGACTGCAAGAAGGTGTTTGACACAGTTCCACACAAGAGATTGGTGCAAAAACTGGAGGACCAAGCAGGGATAACAGGGAAGGCACTACAATGGATCAGGGAATACTTGTCAGGAAGGCAGCAGCGAGTCATGGTACGTGGCGAGATGTCAGAGTGGGCACCTGTGACCAGCGGGGTCCCGCAGGGGTCAGTCCTAGGACCAGTGCTGTTTCTGGTATTTGTGAACGACATGACAGAAGGAATAGACTCTGAGGTGTCCCTGTTTGCAGATGACGTGAAGTTGATGAGAAGAATTCACTCGATCGAAGACCAGGCAGAACTACAAAGGGATCTGGACAGGCTGCAGACCTGGTCCAGCAATTGGCTCCTGGAGTTCAATCCCACCAAGTGCAAAGTCATGAAGATTGGGGAAGGGCAAAGAAGGCCGCAGACGGAGTACAGTCTAGGGGGTCAGAGACTACAAACCTCACTCAAGGAAAAAGATCTTGGGGTGAGTATAACACCAGGCACATCTCCTGAAGCGCACATCAACCAAATAACTGCTGCAGCATATGGGCGCCTAGCAAACCTCAGAACAGCATTCCGACATCTTAATAAGGAATCATTCAGGACCCTGTACACCGTGTACGTTAGGCCCATATTGGAGTATGCGGCACCAGTTTGGAACCCACACCTAGCCAAGCACGTGAAGAAACTAGAGAAAGTGCAAAGGTTTGCAACAAGACTAGTCCCAGAGCTAAGAGGTATGTCCTACGAGGAGAGGTTAAGGGAAATCAACCTGACGACACTGGAGGACAGGAGAGATAGGGGGGACATGATAACGACATACAAAATACTGAGAGGAATTGACAAGGTGGACAAAGACAGGATGTTCCAGAGATTGGACACAGTAACAAGGGGGCACAGTTGGAAGCTGAAGACACAGATGAATCACAGGGATGTTAGGAAGTATTTCTTCAGCCACAGAGTAGTCAGTAAGTGGGATAGTTTGGGAAGCGATGTAGTGGAGGCAGGATCCATACATTGCTTTAAGCAGAGGTATGATAAAGCTCACGGCTCAGGGAGAGTGACCTAGTAGCGATCAGTGAAGAGGCGGGGCCAGGAGCTCGGACTCGACCCCCGCAACCTCAACTAGGTGAGTACAACTAGGTGAGTACACACACACACACACACACACATACATACATACATGCCTAGGACAAAATGGTAACTAACATACATACACACACACACACACACATGGTAGTATCAGATAATTCGGATTATTATCCCAGAAATTTAATAACTCAGGATAATCAGTTTTTTTCCTAGATTTTAACAAAGTGGATCCTTTATTTTACGTCTCATATCCAACCTGTGGAGGGTAGCGTAAGCTGATATGGATACACAAAAGGCCAAGAAACTAGGTCCCAAAAAAGGTTAACAGGGGTAACCCAGAAATGTGACTGGTTTTTTTTTCATTCTAGTGCTTAGATCCTATCCTAGAATGCGACCCACAACAGCCGACTAACTGACAAAAGACTCTCTGTTAGATAGTAGTCCCTTGTATTAAATAAATGGTTTAGAAAACGGTGAATGAGACACTTGTCCCTTGGCCTTAATCACTGGTCTTGTAAATTATAGGGGGTGATGTTATAAAATCAGGAAGTAAAGTAGATATTAATTTAATTATAGAGACTACTTTGTGTGATTATTACACATAGCTAAATCTTGTCCCTGCTCAAGGAGAACATCAGAGAATATCTTCCTTAACAAGTAAGATACAGCCTGATAGCCGCAACACTAACTCCTAGGTACCTATGAAGTGCTGCAGGTGTTAGGAAACTTACCCATACATCTCGCCCCGCTCTGGGTTGAACCCAGATCCTTGCGGTTGTGCAACAAAAACTACCACTGAGCTGGAAATGCTGGACACAACAGATAGATGACTAAATGCATTTAACATCGTAGAAGAACGACAAACATTTTAAAAGAGGCAGCAACGATTTTATTCAGAAATAACTTGAAACGCTGACCTTAAAAGAAATATAGTCTTACTGCCAAAGAAGAGCTGAAACATTTGACTCATTATAAGGTTGGAAACATGTGCATAAAACACTCGGAACCTACCTAAAAAGGGTTCGTGTGTTTGTAATCTCCTTAAAGACGAGTTTAGATGCATGGAACCTAAATAAAAATAATATAATCTTCGGGAACCTGAGAAAAATCGAATTTAAACGCCTGGAACCTAACTGAAAATTAATATAATCGCCCCGAACCTTAGAAAGTATGAGACTTAACAGCCACAGAACCGAGCAAAACTGAATTTTAAGCTTTATATAATTGAGATTAAATGACTGGATTATAAGTAATAGTAAGTATAATCACTGGGGAACCTGATAAAAGCGTGTTTTAACGCCATGATTGTGAGATTAAGCGACTGAAACTAATTAAAAGCAAGTATAATCGCCTGGAACTTGAGCAAAAACAAGTGTAAAAGTCTCAGACCACAACCGTGATCCTGAGGCCAGACGCTCCAGACCTAAGTTAAAAAAAAAAAAATTATATAAACGATTTGAACCTAAAAAACAGTGCATATCAAAACTGTTCGAAGAAATATAACTGGAAACGCTGACCTGTCCAAGAGAAGCAAGTGAAAGCGTTCGCAGGCAGAGGAAAGCGACTAGAAACATTAACAAGCAGTGCCTGTGTCGCCACATAAACATTTGAAGGCACACTGCCAGCGGGAGCATCGCACGACGCGCATTAAAGGTCGCGGGGTCAAGGCAAGTCAGAAATTTCTGTCGAGGCCAGCGGACCTATACTTGAATATATTTACTGTTCATAAACGTACAATATATATATATACATATACATATATATATATATATATATATATATATATATATATATATATATATATATATATATATATATATATATATAGATATATATATATATATATTATGCATATACATACACACATAGTAGCGACCAGCGACGATGCGGAGCCAAAAGCTGTGGCTCGACCCCTGCAACCACAAATTGGTGAGTACAAATAGGTGAGTACATACATACATAAATGAATATATACATACACATGAATACATGTTTATAAACCAGCTGATTCCCATCTACGTGAGTTGACTTAAAGATGGAAATCTTTGCATCACTCATTCTCTAGCAATCTTTCAGAAATGCGTAGCTACCACAGCTTAGATGACCCACTGCATTGCAACATCATCACTCAGAGTTCAGCGTGCAGGCACACAGTCAGCTCTGACACCATGGTAAAAATTCTAATTAAATCCCACCGTATATTTCAATCTCGGTTCTGAGACTCTTCGGACACTTGACACATCGTTATATAAGGCAAATATAAAATAGACATTTTTGCAATATTTCGTTATCTTTATTCTGAAATAATAATAACCAGATGTTGCAAAAGTGTTTCTTTTATCAACGTGTCGGTTTTGTAAACTATTTATTCACAAGGGAAATATACGTCGGTTGAGATAACCTACCGGTGAGTTTATAATTGTCCCTACTAACAGGATTGTGATAGCGTCAGGTTTCCACTGCCTCCGGGAGAGGTTGAAATTAGGGACAGGCTGTAAAGACAGCCGTCGTGGTACCCACCCTGACCAGGAATACTTAATATACTCAGTGCTGGTGTTGCATTACCCAGTAGGTAAATCAGGTGAATTAGACTGCAACACTTGGGTATCTATAAAGATACCCAGGTGTTGCACGTGTCTAATTTATCAACTTGTCGGTTCTCTGAACTATTCATCTACACAGGTAGATCAGGTACGTGCTCAGGGCACCAGCACAGGTAGATCAGGTACGTGCTCAGTGCACCAGCGCAGGTAGATCAGGTACGTGCTCAGTGCACCAGCACAGGTAGATCAGGTACGTGCTCAGTGCACCAGCACAGGTAGATCAGGTACGTGCTCAGGGCACCAGCACAGGTAGATCAGGTACGTGCTCAGAGCACCAGCACAGGTAGATCAGGTACGTGCTCAGGGCACCAGCACAGGTAGATCAGGTACGTGCTCAGGGCACCAGCACAGGTAGATCAGGTACGTGTACAGGGCACCAGCACAGGTAGATCAGGTACGTGCTCAGAGCACCAGCACAGGTAGATCAGGTACGTGCTCAGGGCACCAGCACAGGTAGATCAGGTACGTGCTCAGGGCACCAGCACAGGTAGATCAGGTACGTGCTCAGGGCACCAGCACAGGTAGATCAGGTACGTGCTCAGAGCACCAGCACAGGTAGATCAAGTACGTGCTCAGGGCACCAGCACAGGTAGATCAGGTACGTGCTCAGGGCACCAGCACAGGTAGATCAGGTACGTGCTCAGGGCACCAGCACAGGTAGATCAGGTACGTGCTCAGGGCACCAGCACAGGTAGATCAGGTACGTGCTCAGGGCACCAGCACAGGTAGATCAGGTACGTGCTCAGGGCACCAGCACAGGTAGATCAGGTACGTGCTCAGTGCACCAGCACAGGTAGATCAGGTACGTGCTCAGTGCACCAGCACAGGTAGATCAGGTACGTGCTCAGGGCACCAGCACAGGTAGATCAGGTACGTGCTCAGTGCACCAGCACAGGTAGATCAGGTACGTGCTCAGTGCACCAGCACAGGTAGATCAGGTACGTGCTCAGGGCACCAGCACAGGTAGATCAGGTACGTGCTCAGTGCACCAGCACAGGTAGATCAGGTACGTGCTCAGTGCACCAGCACAGGTAGATCAGGTACGTGCTCAGGGCACCAGCACAGGTAGATCAGGTACGTGCTCAGTGCACCAGCGCAGGTAGATCAGGTACGTGCTCAGGGCACCAGCACAGGTAGATCAGGTACGTGCTCAGAGCACCAGCACAGGTAGATCAGGTACGTGCTCAGGGCACCAGCACAGGTAGATCAGGTACGTGCTCAGGGCACCAGCACAGGTAGATCAGGTACGTGCTCAGTGCACCAGCACAGGTAGATCAGGTACGTGCTCAGTGCACCA
The DNA here is from genome assembly GCF_038502225.1 of Cherax quadricarinatus. Taxonomy (NCBI): domain Eukaryota; kingdom Metazoa; phylum Arthropoda; class Malacostraca; order Decapoda; family Parastacidae; genus Cherax; species Cherax quadricarinatus. The sequence goes on along the minus strand of NC_091302.1, from coordinate 44,752,000 downwards.
GCACAGGTAGATCAGGTACGTGCTCAGGGCACCAGCACAGGTAGATCAGGTACGTGCTCAGTGCACCAGCACAGGTAGATCAGGTACGTGCTCAGTGCACCAGCACAGGTAGATCAGGTGCGCGCTCAGGGCACCAGCACAGGTAGATCAGGTACGTGCTCATTGCACCAGCGCAGGTAGATCAGGTACGTGCTCAGGGCACCAGCACAGGTAGATCAGGTACGTGCTCAGAGCACCAGCACAGGTAGATCAGGTACGTGCTCAGGGCACCAGCACAGGTAGATCAGGTACGTGCTCAGGGCACCAGCACAGGTAGATCAGGTACGTGCTCAGTGCACCAGCACAGGTAGATCAGGTACGTGCTCAGTGCACCAGCACAGGTAGATCAGGTACGTGCTCAGGGCACCAGCACAGGTAGATCAGGTACTTGCTCAGTGCACCAGCACAGGTAGATCAGGTACGTGCTCAGTGCACCAGCACAGGTAGATCAGGTACGTGCTCAGGGCACCAGCACAGGTAGAACAGGTACGTGCTCAGTGCACCAGCGCAGGTAGATCAGGTACGTGCTCAGGGCACCAGCACAGGTAGATCAGGTACGTGCTCAGAGCACCAGCACAGGTAGATCAGGTACATGCTCAGGGCACCAGCACAGGTAGATCAGGTACGTGCTCAGGGCACCAGCACAGGTAGATCAGGTACGTGCTCAGGGCACCAGCACAGGTAGATCAGGTACGTGCTCAGGGCACCAGCACAGGTAGATCAGTAACGTGCTCAGGGCACCAGCACAGGTAGATCAGGTACGTGCTCAGTGCACCAGCACAGGTAGATCAGGTACGTGCTCAGGGCATCAGCACAGGTAGATCAGGTACGTGCTCAGGGCACCAGCACAGGTAGATCAGGTACGTGCTCAGGGCATCAGCACAGGTAGATCAGGTACGTGCTCAGGGCACCAGCACAGGTAGATCAGGTACGTGCTCAGGGCACCAGCACAGGTAGATCAGGTACGTGCTCAGGGCATCAGCACAGGTAGATCAGGTACGTGCTCAGGGCACCAGCACAGGTAGATCAGGTACATGCTCAGGGCACCAGCACAGGTAGATCAGGTACGCGCTCAGGGCACCAGCACAGGTAGATCAGGTACATGCTCAGGGCACCAGCACAGGTAGATCAGGTACGCGCTCAGGGCACCAGCACAGGTAGATCAGGTACGTGCTCAGGGCACCAGCACAGGTAGATCAGGTACGCGCTCAGGGCACCAGCACAGGTAGATCAGGTACGTGCTCAGGGCACCAGCACAGGTAGATCAGGTGCGCGCTCAGGGCACCAGCACAGGTAGATCAGGTACGTGCTCATGGCACCAGCACAGGTAGAACAGGTGCGCGCTCAGGGCATCAGCACAGGTAGATCAGGTGCGTGCTCAGGGCACCAGCACAGTTAGATCAGGTGCGCGCTCAGGGCACCAGCACAGGTAGATCAGGTGCGTGCTCAGGGCACCAGCACAGGTAGATCAGGTACGCGCTCAGGGCACCAGCACAGGTAGATCAGGTGCGTGCTCAGGGCAGCAGCACAGGTAGATCAGGTGCGCGCTCAGGGCACTAGCACAGGTAGATCAGGTGCGTGCTCAGGGCACCAGCACAGGTAGATCAGGTGCGCGCTCAGGGCACCAGCACAGGTAGATCAGGTTCGTGCTCAGGGCACCAGCACAGGTAGATCAGGTGCGCGCTCAGGGCACCAGCACAGGTAGATCAGGTGCGTGCTCAGGGCACCAGCACAGGTAGATCAGGTGCGCGCTCAGGGCACCAGCACAGGAAGATCAGGTACGTGCTCAGGGCACCAGCACAGGTAGATCAGGTGCGCGCTCAGGGCACCAGCACAGGTAGATCAGGTACGTGCTCAGGGGACCAGCACAGGTAGATCAGGTACGTGCTCAGGGCACCAGCACAGGTAGATCAGGTACGTGCTCAGGGGACCAGCACAGGTAGATCAGGTACGTGCTCAGGGCACCAGCACAGGTAGATCAGGTGCGTGCTCAGGGCACTAACACAGGTAGATCAGGTACGTGCTCAGGGCACCAGTACAGGTAGATCAGGTGCGTGCTCAGGGCACCAGCACAGGTAGATCAGGTACGTGCTCATGGCACCAGCACAGGTAGATCAGGTGCGTGCTCAGGGCACCAGCACAGGTAGATCAGGTGCGTGCTCAGGGCACCAGCACAGGTAGATCAGGTGCGTGCTCAGTGCACCAGCACAGGTAGATCAGGTACGTGCTCAGGGCACCAGCACAGGTAGATCAGATACGTGCTCAGGGCACCAGCACAGGTAGATCAGGTACGTGCTCAGGGCACCAGCACAGGTAGATCAGATACGTTCTCAGGGCACCAGCACAGGTAGATCAGGTACGTGCTCAGGGCACCAGCACAGGTAGATCAGATACGTGCTCAGGGCACCAGCACAGGTAGATCAGGTACGTGCTCAGGACACCAGCACAGGTAGATCAGGTACGTGCTCAGGGCACCAGCACAGGTAGATCAGGTACGTGCTCAGGGCACCAGCACAGGTAGATCAGATACGTGCTCAGGGCACCAGCACAGGTAGATCAGGTACGTGCTCAGGGCACCAGCACAGGTAGATCATTTACGTGCTCAGGGCACCAGCACAGGTAGATCAGATACATGCTCAGGGCACCAGCACAGGTAGATCAGGTACGTGCTCAGGGCACCAACACAGATAGATCAGGTACGTGCTCAGGGCACCAGCACAGGTAGATCAGGTACGTGCTCAGGGCACCAGCACAGGTAGATCAGGTACGTGCTCAGGGCACCAGCACAGGTAGATCAGGTACGTGCTCAGGGCACCAGCACAGGTAGATCAGGTACGTGCTCAGGGCACCAACACAGATCAGGTACGTGCTCAGGGCACCAGCACAGGTAGATCAGGTACGTGCTCAGGGCACCAGCACAGGTAGATCAGGTACGTGCTCAGGGCACCAGCACAGGTATATCAGGTACGTGCTCAGGGCACCAGCACAGGTAGATCAGGTACGTGCTCAGGGCACCAGTACAGGTAAATCAGATACGTGCTCAGGGCACCAGCACAGGTAGATCAGATACGTGCTCAGGGCACCAGCACAGGTAGATCAGGTACCTTCTCAGGGCACCAGCACAGGTAGATCAGGTGCACCAAAAATATTTTTTTGAAGTGTCTGATATTTGTTACTTTACAAAAAACATCAAAGTGGCCATCATGGAAAAATGTCAGAATTTTGTTGGACATCTTTACTCTTAACTACAAACTCTTCCCCATTTTTTTTTTTTTTTTTTTTTATTTATCCCCGCCTACTAAAATAGATCGTAATAAAGCCAGGAGAGCGTTGCAACACATTTATTTTATTACTGATATATTCTGATTCGTATTTTCCTTATATATAAATGTGTCGTGCCGATTTTGGTGATTTTGGCCTACATAGCAATGCTCTTCTTGCCGAATAAGGCGAAAATTTGTGTATGCAATGATTTCGCAAAAATCATTCTGATCTTAACGAAAAAAGAAACATATTTCATTGTGTTCGTTTGTTACTAAATTATTGTAAACTTATCTAAAATATAATTAATTGAATTAGTCTAAATTAAATTGCGCTTGCTATAATAAGGTTAGGTAAGTTTTCTAAGGTTCTTTTGGTACAAAATTATTTTTTACATTAACACAAATAAAAAATATATATCTTTAAACGTATAAGACAAAATTTAAGAAAGGACTTAATTTTAAATGAGTTGTTGAGAAATGACCAGTTATACCTATTCGGCACGACATATATATATATATATATATATATATATATATATATATATATATATATATATATATATATATATATATATATATATATATATATATATATATAATTACATTCAATAAAAATAGTGTTCGTCGTGTAACTTTTTTTTTTATTTCCGAAAGGTGAAATATAAAAAGGATAAAACGTCGCCAGCACAACAATGTAACTTCCTGATGAGAGGAAAAAAATAATGAAAATTATCAAAAAACTCAAAAAGTAGACATCATTTTTAAAGTAAATCCATCAGAAGCATTATATTCTCTCAGCAGCATAGATGTCGCTCCAAAACTTCCAGATGTTTCAGAGACTGAACCTGGTCTGCACCTCCAGGTGTTTCAGAGACTGAACCTGGTCTGCACCTCCAGGTGTTTCAGAGACTGAACGTGGTCTGCACCTCCAGGTGTTTCAGAGACTGAACCTGGTCTGCACCTCCAGGTGTTTCAGAGACTGAACCTGGTCTGCACCTCCAGGTGTTTCAGAGACTGAACCTGGTCTGCACCTCCTGGTGTTTCAGAGACTGAACCTGGTCTGCACCTCCAGGTGTTTCAGAGACTGAACCTGGTCTGCACCTCCAGGTGTTTCAGAGACTGAACCTGGTCTGCACCTCCAGGTGTTTCAGAGACTGAATCTGGTCTGCACCTCCTGGTGTTTCAGAGACTGAACCTGGTCTGCACCTCCAGGTGTTTCAGAGACTGAACCTGGTCTGCACCTCCAGGTGTTTCAGAGACTGAACCTGGTCTGCACCTCCAGGTGTTTCAGAGACTGAACCTGGTCTGCACCTCCAGGTGTTTCAGAGACTGAATCTGGTCTGCACCTCCTGGTGTTTCAGAGACTGAACCTGGTCTGCACCTCCAGGTGTTTCAGAAAGTGAACCTGGTCTGCACCTCCAGGTGTTTCAGAGACTGAACCTGGTCTGCACCTCCAGGTGTTTCAGAGAGTGAACCTGGTCTGCACCTCCAGGTGTTTCAGAGACTGAACCTGGTCTGCACCTCCAGGTGTTTCAGAGACTGAACCTGGTCTGCACCTCCAGGTGTTTCAGAGACTGAACCTTGTCTGCACCTCCAGGTGTTTCAGAGACTGAACCTGGTCTGCACCTCCAGGTGTTTCAGAGACTGAACCTGGTCTGCACCTCCAGGTGTTTCAGAGACTGAACCTGGTCTGCACCTCCAGGTGTTTCAGAGACTGAACCTGGTCTGCACCTCCTGGTGTTTCAGAGACTGAACCTGGTCTGCACCTCCAGGTGTTTCAGAGACTGAACCTGGTCTGCACCTCCAGGTGTTTCAGAGACTGAACCTGGTCTGCACCTCCAGGTGTTTCAGAGACTGAATCTGGTCTGCACCTCCTGGTGTTTCAGAGACTGAACCTGGTCTGCACCTCCAGGTGTTTCAGAGAGTGAACCTGATCTGCACCTCCAGGTGTTTCAGAGACTGAACCTGGTCTGCACCTCCAGGTGTTTCAGAGAGTGAACCTGGTCTGCACCTCCAGGTGTTTCAGAGACTGAACCTGGTCTGCACCTCCAGGTGTTTCAGAGACTGAACCTGGTCTGCACCTCCAGGTGTTTCAGAGACTGAACCTTGTCTGCACCTCCAGGTGTTTCAGAGACTGAACCTGGTCTGCACCTCCAGGTGTTTCAGAGACTGAACCTCGTCTGCACCTCCAGGTGTTTCAGAGACTGAACCTGGTCTGCACGGCCAGATGTTTCAGAGACTGAACCTGGTCTGCACCTCCAGGTGTTTCAGAGACTGAACCTGGTCTGCACCTCCAGGTGTTTCAGAGACTGAACCTGGTCTGCACCTCCAGGTGTTTTGGAGACTGAACCTGGTCTGCACCTCCAGGTGTTTCAGAGACTGAACCTGGTCTGCACCTCCAGGTGTTCAGAGACTGAACCTGGTCTGCATCTCCAGGTGTTTCAGATACTGAACCTGGTCTGCACCTCCAGGTGTTTCAGAGACTGAACCTGGTCTGCACCTCCAGGTGTTTCAGAGACTGAACCTGGTCTGCACCTCCAGGTGTTTCAGAGACTGAACCTGGTCTGCACCTCCAGGTGTTTCAGAGACTGAACCTGGTCTGCACCTCCAGGTGTTTCAGAGACTGAACCTGTTCTGCACCTCCAGGTGTTTCAGAGACTGAACCTGGTCTGCACCTCCAGGTGTTTCAGAGACTGAACCTGGTCTGCACCTCCATGTGTTTAAGAGACTGAACCTGGTCTGCACCTCCAGGTGTTTCAGAGACTGAACCTGGTCTGCACCTCCAGGTGTTTCAGAGACTGAACCTGGTCTGCACCTCCAGGTGTTTCGGAGACTGAACCTTGTCTGCATATCATGTGGGAGTTCGACACGTGGATTGGGTAAAGTAATACTCACGTAGGCTGGTAGTACGTATAATTACAGACAAGGTGAGTTGCGCCCTTACAGCCGTAACCTAGTCTCTCTGCTCTCTCTCGTACAACTGACTGACTGGCCGCCCACAGTACCCATATGTGAGGGGGTCTTTGAATACTGCCAGGTCAGCACATGAGTTCAGACAGTGACTCAGGCAGAGACGGTTGGTCGTGAGTCAACTGGCACAGTGGTTACTGGTAACTGGTTACTACTACTGAGATGCACCTCCAGGTGTTTCAGAGACTGAACCTGGTCTGCACCTCCAGGTGTTTCGGAGACTGAACCTTGTCTGCATATCATGTGGGAGTTCGACACGTGGATTGGGTAAAGTAATACTCACGTAGGCTGGTAGTACGTATAATTACAGACAAGGTGAGTTGCGCCCTTACAGCCGTAACCTAGTCTCTCTGCTCTCTCTCGTACAACTGACTGACTGGCCGTCCACAGTACCCATATGTGAGGGGGTCTTTGAATACTGCCAGGTCAGCACATGAGTTCAGACAGTGACTCAGGCAGAGACGGTTGGTCGTGAGTCAACTGGCACAGTGGTTACTGGTAACTGGTTACTACTACTGAGAGCTCGGCGACGCTAACGTATGTCGTCCCGACATACAACTAATACAAACTAGAGATGGCAGGTATATGGCTTGGGCTGATTCTATACAATGTTAAAGTACACAACAATTAAACATTATAACATACATAAGTAGAACATTGGAATGGAAGCTTACATAACTGAAACTGTAATGCAATACAAGGTATAATATAGCACAACTTAAAACTCAACAAATGAACATCGAACTCAACGTTGAGATTACACAATAGAAGTGATAAAAAAAATTTGATCGATCGATCTGTATTCGTGTGATCTACGGATTCTGAGGAAGGAATATATACAAAGAAAGGTTTAACAGAAAGGCAGATTCGGTGCACTCAAATCTAGACTGTTAACTCTCAGAATGCGGAGAGAACATGAACACAAAAAAAAAATTCTTGAATACTGATAAGTTGATACTGTAATTATTCATCTATACAGGTTATTTACATTTAACCCCAACTCTGCTAGGGTGAGATTGACATATGCAGAATGGGTGTCATCTCTGGGAGGATCAAACTCTGCAGCACTGGCTAACTCATGCTGTATTTGAGGCAAATCTGAATTGGAAGTTACAAATGATACTTGAGGATTTCTCAATACCTGTCGTGTACGTAGGGAATAACGACATTCAGGTTGATCGTCTGACTGAGTATCAGAGGAAGAGAGTACAGGATCAGGAGGATTGTTAGAGTCTGTCACATTAGTCTGGGTTGGAACATCATTATCATCACATACTAACTTCATATGATCTAAATGCGATTCTTTATACTGACCAGTACTAATCTCTCTAACCTTATACTTATTACCAGTGATATGTTCAACTACTCGATAAGGACCAACAAACTTTTGATCAAGCTTTGGCATTGCAGACGTTTTGTTAAAGTTAATCAGCATAACTCTCGAACCTACTTTGATTTTGGATGGCTTTGCTCGAGTGTTTGCGACTCTTGTAAATTCTGCTGTTGATTTATGAAGTGTTTCACGGATTCTTCTAAAAACACTTTGAGCTAAGCTGGTACGAGTTGCTATGAAATCATCAGGGTTGTAATTTGGTTTCGGATTAGAATATAACAACTCATAAGGCAAACGTTTATCTACACCGTACAATGCATAATGTGGAGTGTCACCTATAGAAACATTGTAAGCAGAATTTATAGCACACTGCACATCAGGTATAACTTCATCCCAAGTTTCACTGTTGGGATTGATAGTGGCTCTCAAGACATCAAGTACTTTCTTATTGGTTCATTCCGCTAACCCATTGCTGGCAGGATGATGAGGAACAATGGTGGATTTAGAGATCTTGTACAAGTTGCACAAATTTTCAAGAATCTCATTACAGAATTCACCTCCATTATCTGTTACTAGGGACTTAGGGGTGGTATGCCTGCAGATAATGCGTTCTTTAAACGCTTTAGCTACTGTCTCGGCAGTCTTATCTGCAATAGGAACTAACTCACAATATCTGGTGAAATGGTCTACCATAACACACAGATGTTTGTTACCTTGGAGGGAACATTGGAAATTAGTTAACAAATCTAGCGCAACTCTTTCCCACGGTTCGCTAGTAGTTGGATATACTTGGATTGGATTAGGACCATTAGCATTACCTTTATGTTGCATGCAGACACTACATTTCTTAACATACTCAGAAATATCAGTTGCCATACGAGGCCAAAAGTATTTCAATCTGGCTTGTTTTACTGAACGATCCATACCAGGGTGTGCAACACCTGGTACATCGTGAACTAGCTGTAAGGCTACATTCACTAGTGACTGTGGAATTACTAACTGGTATACTCTTCTGCTAGGAGTACCCAACTCGGCTGTTCGATACAGTAATTCTTGGTACATGACAAAGTCACTGATGGGTGCTGGTGGCTTCACAGTCAGAATAAGATCTTCCTGGAGCAGGAATCGAATCACACCAGACCACATGGGATCTGTTCGTTGAGCATTCTTTACATCTTCAGCACTAAATGGAGGGTCTGCAGTTACTATACTAACATGTCGCGATAAGGCATCTGCGACTACATTTGACTTGCCAGGTAAATGCCCAAAGGTGGGATTGAACTCTTGGATAGTCAAGGTCCATCTGGCTAACCTTCCAGTAGGTTGTTTGTTCTGGAATAAGGGTATCAGTGGAGCATGGTCTGTCAAGACATGAACAGAGTACTGATAAATAATGTCTCGGAAGTGCTTTAAAGACCATACTATTGCTAAAGCTTCTTGCTCAGTTACTGTATAATTACGTTCAGCCTTCGTAAGGACTCGGCTAGCAAATGCAACTGCGTTGTACTTGCCATTGGTCTTCTGAGCTAGTACAGCACCTATGCCAATTGAACTAGCATCAGTTGTCAGATAGAAGGGCTTAGAAAAATCTGGAAATTTCAAAATTGGAGCAGATGTTAGCTTTTCTTTTAGAGTTTGGAATGCTCTTTCTTGACGGAAGGTCCAAACAAAAGGAGCATCTTTCTTAAGCAACTCAGTTAGAGGAGCAGCTATGGAGGAAAAATTGGCAATGAAAGATCTATAAAAACCTGCTAAGCCCACAAAGGATCTTACGGCATCAGCAGTTTTGGGAGTTGGAAAATTTAGTACTGCAGTTACTTTACTTTGGTCAGTCGTAACCCCTCTAGGAGTGACTACGTGACCAAGAAACTTAATTTCTGATCTGAAAAATTGACATTTAGACAGTTTGATCTTTAAATTGGCTTCTTCAAGCTTACCAAGTACTACATCAAGTCTTTTCAAGTGTGTATCCACGTCTTTAGACATGACGATTACGTCATCTAAGTACACCATAAGTGCATTACCTATGAGACCTCTAAAGATATTAGTCATGAGCCTTGAGAACGTGATAGGGGAAGATCGTAATCCAAACGCCATACGGAGGAAGTGATAATGACCTGTAGGAGTGGAGAATGCAGTTAGCTCTTGGCTGTCCTCGTGAAGAGGGACTTGCCAAAACCCTTGTAACAAATCCAGGGTTGAAAAGACTTTGTTATCTCCGATATTACGTAAAAGATCACCCAGTACAGGGAGTGGAAAGCGATCTGGAATGGTTTTCGCGTTTAACTTCCTAAAGTCAATCACTGGGCGCCAAGTACCATCCTTCTTAGGTACTAGTATCAAGGGTGCATTCCAAGGGGAATTGCTAGGTGCAATAACTCCATCATCAAGCATTTGATTGATCAATTCTTCTGCGACAGCAACTTGTGAATGAGGCATTCTGTACGCAGGTATGTAGATAGGTCTAGTACCAGGTTCAAGTGGAATACGATGGGACAATAAGTTCGTTATACCCATCTTCTCACCTGGTAAAGCAATGGCTTTACGACGTTTGTTCAGCAGAGTCAACAAACGCTTGACTTCATCTGGGAAGTCAGTGGGAGCTAAGTCTTTCTCCTCAACTGGTGGAACAGATTGATCCAGTGAAGTGGATGAGGTCTCCCCGGCAGAAATAGCACCGACCCACTGGTCAGGTGACAACTCATCCTCTACCTGAACAGGGTAAGGATAGTGAACAAGGTCAACAAGATTGGTATTTGCTCTGAGGCGAACACTGTGACCAGAAGTGTTGGCCAGGAAGAAATGGATCTTACTATCTCTTACAACATGTAAGGATGGTTCAACAAATAGACCTTTTACTTTGCAAGAATCACTGTCAACTAGGACGTTATCACCATCTGGCACACTAGGAACAACAACAGACACTCTAGTGAGAGCACTAGCCGCAACAGAGACGTCTTTCTGCAGACGGCATGTGACATCAACAAGAGATGGCATTACTAGTTTCAAGTAATCGTTTTCTGACAAGGCATCCCCTGTGGAGAAACTACTACTCGAACTAGCAGTCATTGCAGGGATAGTTTGTGCACTCAAGGCAATCTGAGTGTCCTTGGACACTTGAGGCATCGGACTATCCTGCAAGTCTGAAGGTATAGGTGGAACACTGATGGGAGTGACAGAATTACCAGTGCCTGACCGCTTGGGCACGCTACTGGAGAATGCATTAGCTTGTAAGGACTTAATCCGTACATCATACTCTGCAGCAGTATAACAGATTTCTGATCCAAGCTGGTAACCCCAGAATGGAACGATCAAGTCGTCAATTTGGGCATGCCATCGATAAGGGTCGAGCACAATGCGTAAGTCTCGCATGGAAGCAAAGCCCAGTAGAAGGTCACCAGGGAAAGTAATCTGGTCGACAACAAGGAAGGAAGCAGTGAAGTCTCTACCTTGGATAGAAAAGGTTAGGGAAGTCCGACCTCGGACACGCAGGTGAGAACCAGCTACTCCACTAAGGGAGGACACATGAGTCAGTTCTACGAGAAGGACATGTCATAACTGCTTATCCTTAAACAAACTAGACCTAATAATATTGACTTGCGCACCAGAGTCCATGAACAAATGAACGGGCGCATTATAAACAGATGCTTGCACTATAGGGCCTATGGTTGCATTGGAAGTTATGTGCAAACAAAAAGGTGGATTGTCATCAGAAAAGACTTGTTCTACTTCATCCCCAAATTCATCTATGTCAGAGACATGTGAAGCAACATCATCAGCAGGATTGTCATTCTCGAGACTGCTTAAGGCTTCAAAGGAATTATGAACGGGGATGGTGTACTCATTATCACCTACTGTCACCATGGGACGGTTTGACTGGGGCGCTCGAATTCCCCCGAATTGGAAGAACGAGCCTGGTTCTGGTTAGTTTGAGAATTGGAAGAATGAGCCTGGTTCTGGTTATTTTGAGAACCACGATATCTGTTTCCTCTACGGGTTCTGCGGTTGGAACGGCCACGGAAAGACCTAGAGTACTGAAGGTTATAGAGAGCATTGCACTCAGATGTGTCATGTCCATGTATTCTGTGATAAGTACAGTAGGGAAGAGGGTACTCATCATCAGTACGACGTCTCTTAGGGTAACTATCAGGACAATTAATTGCAATATGGCCACGGAAACCACAGTTGTAACAATTCCGCTGACTATGGTTACTGAATGTACTACGAATACTACGAGGTGTATAACGACTCTGTACACTGGTTCTTGGTGATCTCTGAGATGGTTGACGACCACGATTTGTCTCTGTGGTGCAAACAAGAGGTGGTGCAGACTGAGGCATATGTGTGACATTACTTTTGATACAAGGGAAAGTACCCTGGGGGCACAAGGAACGTACATGATGTAAGGCTGTAAGTGGTTCCATCGTCACAGTTGGAGGATGAGCCTCATAAGCACACATGGAAGCAGGCGGCATTAGTTCTTTAATTGCTCCAAAAGCTGCTATTTTAGCAAGCGATTCTGTAAATGGTTTAGCCTCTTCAGGGAGGAAAGCTGATGACTGGACAGCATTGATAAATGATGATAAAAGTTTGTCTAATCTAACAGCAAATGCACTCAACGATTCATTACTCATGGGTGTAGCATTCACTAGTTCCCTAAGAACGACATATGGATCAGCTGTTTTTACTGGGACAAGGAAAGAACGAATCAGTTCCTCATATTGTGACCACTTAGTAAGATTCCTGAAGTCTCGCATATCAAGGAGATCAACAACGTGAACAGCAGCAGGGGATCGATAAAGAGCTTCTTTAGCAAGTCTGATAAGACTTTCCTCAGAAGGAGGACCTTCAACTAGAGCACTAGCACGAGAACGAATGGCCGCAAACCATGCTTCAAGACTATGTACATGGCCATTGAATAAAGGTAACGCATCAAGGGAATCACGAGTATAACTATAGTATCTCGGTGTCTGGGTCGGTCTGTCAGTCGGTAAGGAACTGTGAGGACTGATGACAGGAGCAGCAGTAGCCTGAGAGGTCTGAGTATCGACATTCACTAAAGTATCACTTGACGGTATGTGAGACATAATGGCAAAGTAGCACGAGAACAAATAAGGCAAAAATAATGAAGAATAAAAATGATATAAAATTCTAGAATTGAAATAAAGATGCAACTAATTCTGCAGAAGGAATAAAAAAAAATGTCTAAGATACACTGCAAGAGGAAGGACAACTCAATGTGAAGGACTATTGGTCAAGATAAAAAAAATTACATTGAAATATACAAGTAAAAATATTACTGGAGACTGAATTAAATGCAAAATGAGCTGTCTTTACTCTTGCTAATAAAGAAATTAATTAATAAAATTTTAAATCAATGTAAAAAGTATAAAATAAAATTACTAAATTGTTAACTGGGAAATGTAAGTATTTTCTAAGAATGCAAAGACAAAATTAAAATATAATTCATAAAAATATCAATAAAAGAAAATAATTCACTGCAGAACAAGTGCAACAAAATAATTCACTGCAGAACAAGTGCAACAAAATAATTCACTGCAGAACAAGTGCAACAAAATAATTCACTGCAGAACAAGTGCAACAAAATAATTCACTGCAGAACAAGTGGAACAAAATAATGTGTAGAAATAATCACTGCAGTAATAAAGTCTCACTGGGAAAACTCAGGTTAAATGATAAAATAAAAATATGAAGAAAAAACTGATTGAACACTTTAACTCTTAATTGTAAATTAGACAAAACAATTTACTCAAACAGAGTAAAGAAAACACTTTACGTTAAAAGTAATTGAAATTACATCAAGAGTGAATTTGTTCAAAGAAATATAAAAATATGAATAAAATAAAACAAAGGAACAAAACGGGTAGTTTAACACTTACAATGGCGGGGCACACAACATTAGTTTAGTATATTCTTACAACAAAATCTTGCTGTGACTGATACGACAAAAATTTGCTGGCAAAAATAATGGTACACAGTCTGCGAAAAAATTAGAGGAATGAGACACTGCTGGCATACGAAAAAAGACACACATAGAAATAAATGGATAATTTGGTATACTGGGGTGAATATCACTGCATGAAATACAATGACAATTACTGGAGAATACAACGCTGAAAGAATACAATAAAAAAAATGGATCACTTCACACAGAGTGACTGACTGGTACACTACACAATAATACTTACTACAGACAGGAGTAGCATAAAAAAAAACAGATAAAAAAAAATATAAGATGAGCGAAAACACTGAAAAATATTGTAAAAATAACGAGTCAAAGAAAAACTGAGTCTACACGCGTGTCAGCGTGTCAGCGTGCCTCGTTGTGCTCCCGGTTTTCTGGTGTTTTCACGGTCCCTCTTACGTGCTAGAACTTTAATTTGTGTCATCAATCCTATACGATACATCCCTCTAGCGCCTGGAACCAATCTTGGGCGGAAAACATTATATACTGAGTAAAAAAAGGAGAATTGTGTGCACTACCTAGCAGAGTTTACTGCCAGAGGGGAATCATAGGCCTGTCCCGTGTGGAAAAATAATAATATTGAACTTTGTGTCAGAGGAAAGAAAGTCTCCCTGAAAGCATTGAGTATACATAGTGTATAGTGTATACTACAGTGGCTCCCTAGTATATTGATGATAAAGGCTAAAGTGTCATTTGAAAACAGGTGAATTTGTAAATGAAGTGATAAGCCTATAGAGGCAGGTGCCAGAAGTCGCCAGAAACTTACCACAGGTCAGCTGTTTTTAATAATCTTCCTGGCCTGCTAGTGTACTCGCATATAATCTAGTGATACCAGTGAATAGCAGAATACAGTGTTGAAGTAGCAACTAACCAGTATTATAATGGTACTTAGTGGAGTGGAGTGACTTTCATTAGTTTCCTTTTCTTGAAATACCAGACGTTACTGTGAATTTCATATAACCTGTAGTTACCAGCGGTCGCAATATACACAACGAGAAGCAATTATTACTACAGAAAAAGCGCCCTTCCTCCAAAATTTGCACCAGTCAACTATAGTGATAATATAGCATTTATTGTGGTGGAGACGGAAAAAAAAAATAGAGAAGCTAGATACAGCGATTGATAAACAAAGGTGGAGGCTCGACCGTTCGTCATTGTAGGAGTGCCAGCAGTCACCGGCTCTTCAACACGCAAGTTATACTTTTGTATCAATCAAATCACATATTACTCGGGTAGATAATTTCCAGTAGATCCTTCATGTGTTAGCTCAAATCACCGACCAGTATGGTTTAAATAAGTGACCCACTGATCAGATCAGATAGACTGGTCCGAACCCTTGACTGGTCCGAACCCTTGACTGGTCCGAACCCTTGACTGGTCCGAACCCTTGACTGGTCCGAACCCTGGACTGGTTTCAAACGGTTTCGTTGTGCACCACCTAGCAGGTTATTAATAGAATATTCAAGAGGTTGCTAGTAGAATTGCAGTAAATCAACCATTCAAATCATTATGAAGCTGTGTGTAGTCTGTGGTCAGTCAAACAAACGGGCTTCCACATGCATAAATTGTCATTTCTGTGGAAATTGGTGTCACGCCCCTTGTGCAGATATCCAAGAACTAGCTACAAGCAGTATTAAAACAGGGAAGTGTTTTTGGGTATGCCCAAATGAGATAAATCTGTGGACTAAAATCACAAGGGTATTAAAAGAGGTCAACATCAAAGCTGCTTTCATAGAAAACCTGGAAGCTTTCTACAACAGATGGGAACATAAGAAGTCCGGGCTGAATGGTACTGCCCTTGATACTGGCCATGTAGTCAGAAACTGTAAGGCTGGAGATGATGTCCTGGTAGTCAGTAAATGGGGGGCTGATAGTGCTGTCCTGGGAGACAGTAATGGGGAAGCTGGAGGTGCTGTCCTGGGAGACAGTAATGGTGAAGCTGGAGGTGCTGTCCTGGGAGACAGTAATGGTGAAGCTGGAGATGCTGTCCTGGGAGACAGTAATGGGGAAGCTGGAGATGCTGTCCTGGGAGACAGTAATGGTGAAGCTGGAGATTTTGTCCAGGTAGTCGGGAATTATACGCAGGAAGGAATACATATGAATGACCTCATAGGGGACAGGAGCCATAGTAGGGAAACAAGTGTAGTCAAAGATAAGATAAAACCAATATTGCAAACTAGAAATACCGCAGGAAATAGCAAACAAGAGGACTCCACTAGCAATAGTGAGGATATATTACCAAAAACAAATGGTGGGAGCTCCATTGTTGGTGCTAGGGAGGATAGAAGTAAGACAGGGAAACATGCACCAACAGGGAATACAGTCACAGAAACCCAAGGCAAACGGAAACCAAGCCTGTGCACATACTATGCACTCGGTATCTGCTGGCATGGGAAATCTGGAAAAACAGATGGGACGTGCAACTCTGACCACCCTAGGAAATGCCATGCCCATATGACAACAGGAAAATGCAAACTCCCTTCCTGTAAGCTTTTTCACCCTGAACTGTGTACCTCTTCAGTACAGGAAAGACTGTGCTATAACTTAAATTGCCAGGCATACCATCTAAAGGGGACAAAAAGATACAAAACATCCAGGCCATGGGAAAACCTGGGTAGCCACAGCCACTCAAGAGGGAGAGGTTTTTTAGTGCCAGGAAGGAAAAAAAACTGGCAGGAAATGGCAGAAATCGTACACCAAATCCAGTCATTCCTGGAGTGGAACCACAGTCGATGGCCTCCACTCCAAACCAACAGATACAGATACTAATGCCGGAAAAAAAATCCCCCCCCAGTACCAACAATACCACCAGTCCGATAACATTCTTCTTTGCAAATATACAGGGTCTAAAGCCAGCAACAAACAACAAAATACCTTTCATTGGTGGACTGCTTGCAGAGGCAAAGGCAATGTTCGCGGCTTTCACTGAGACCCACATAAAGGATCACTTGGACAACGAAATATGGATCCCAGGTTACAACATATACAGATGTGACAGAGTGAACAGGCAAAAGGGGGGGGGTTGGCCTGTACATTGCAGAGTCACTTGTTTGCACAGAACTGCTAAATGCCTCAAATGATGTAGTGGAAGTTTTAGCAGTAAAGGTCGAGAACCAAAACCTAGTCATTGTGATAGTCTACAAGCCTCCGGATGCAACATCCCAGCAATTCCAGGAACAGCTGTTAAAAATTGACCACTGTCTGGAAAACCTTCCAGCTCCTGCACCCAACATCTTGCTCCTGGGGGATTTCAACTTAAGGCACCTAAAATGGAGGAATATAGCAAATAATATTGTTGCAGTAATAACACCAGGAGGCAGCTCTGATGAAAACTCACACTCACGCGAGCTTTTAAATCTCTGCACAAAATTCAATTTAAACCAGCAAATAATAGAGCCTACTAGACTGGAGAATACACTAGACCTCATCTTCACTAACAATGATGATCTGATAAGAAATATCACCATATCAAAAACAATATACTCAGATCACAACATAATTGAGGTTCAGTCATGTATGCGCGGAGCCCCAGACCGACATAATGAGATTAGTCACGAGGGAGCATTCACCAAATTCAACTTCAATAACAAAAACATAAAGTGGGACCAAGTAAACCAAGTCCTAACCGATATAAGCTGGGAAGATATACTAAGCAACACAGACCCCAACTTATGCCTAGAACAGATTAACTCGGTAGCACTCGATGTATGCACAAGGCTTATTCCTCTAAGAAAAAGGAGGAGTAGATGTAAAACAGAAAGAGACAGGCGCTCCCTTTACATGCGACAGAAAAGAATAACAGAGCGGCTAAAAGAGGTCAATATATCTGAAATGCGTAGGGAGACACTGGTCAGAGAAATAGCAAGCATCGAACTTAAGCTAAAAGAATCCTTTAGGAGTCAGGAATCGCGGGAAGAACTAAAAGCCATAAATGAAATCGAAAGAAACCCAAAGTATTTCTTCTCCTATGCCAAATCAAAATCGAGAACAACGTCCAGTATTGGGCCCCTACTTAAACAAGATGGGTCCTACACAGATGACAACAAGGAAATGAGTGAGCTACTCAAGTCCCAATATGACTCAGTTTTTAGCAAGCCGCTAACCAGACTGAGAGTCGAAGATCAAAATGAATTTTTTATGAGAGAGCCACAAAATTTGATTAACACAAGCCTATCCGATGTTATCCTGACGCCAAATGACTTCGAACAGGCGATAAATGACATGCCCATGCACTCTGCCCCAGGGCCAGACTCATGGAACTCTGTGTTCATCAAGAACTGCAAGAAGCCCCTATCACGAGCCTTTTCCATCCTATGGAGAGGGAGCATGGACACGGGGGTCGTCCCACAGTTACTAAAAACAACAGACATAGCCCCACTCCACAAAGGGGGCAGTAAAGCAACAGCAAAGAACTACAGACCAATAGCACTAACATCCCATATCATAAAAATCTTTGAAAGGGTCCTAAGAAGCAAGATCACCACGCATCTAGAAACCCATCAGTTACACAACCCAGGGCAACATGGGTTTAGAACAGGTCGCTCCTGTCTGTCTCAACTATTGGACCACTACGACAAGGTCCTAAATGCACTAGAAGACAAAAAGAATGCAGATGTAATATATACAGACTTTGCAAAAGCTTTCGACAAGTGTGACCATGGCGTAATAGCGCACAAAATGCGTGCTAAAGGAATAACAGGAAAAGTCGGTCGATGGATCTATAATTTCCTCACTAACAGAACACAGAGAGTAGTCGTCAACAGAGTAAAGTCCGAGGCAGCTACGGTGAAAAGCTCTGTTCCACAAGGCACAGTACTCACTCCCATCTTGTTCCTCATCCTTATATCCGACATAGACAAGGATGTCAGCCACAGCACCGTGTCTTCCTTTGCAGATGACACCCGAATCTGCATGACAGTGTCTTCCATTGCAGACACTGCAAAGCTCCAGGCAGACATCAACCAAATCTTTCAGTGGGCTGCAGAAAACAATATGAAGTTCAACGATGAGAAATTTCAATTACTCAGATATGGTAAACATGAGGAAATTAAATCTTCATCAGAGTACAAAACAAATTCTGGCCACAAAATAGAGCGAAACACCAACGTCAAAGACCTGGGAGTGATCATGTCGGAGGATCTCACCTTCAAGGACCATAACATTGTATCAATCGCATCTGCTAGAAAAATGACAGGATGGATAATGAGAACCTTCAAAACTAGGGAGGCCAAGCCCATGATGACACTCTTCAGGTCACTTGTTCTATCTAGGCTGGAATATTGCTGCACACTAACAGCACCTTTCAAGGCAGGTGAAATTGCCGACCTAGAAAATGTACAGAGAACTTTCACGGCGCGCATAACGGAGATAAAACACCTCAATTATTGGGAGCGCTTGAGGTTCCTAAACCTGTATTCCCTGGAACGCAGGAGGGAGAGATACATGATTATATACACCTGGAAAATCCTAGAGGGACTAGTACCGAACTTGCACACGAAAATCACCCACTACGAAAGCAAAAGACTTGACAGACGATGCACCATCCCCCCAATGAAAAGCAGGGGTGTCACTAGCACGTTAAGAGACCATACAATAAGTGTCAGGGGCCCGAGACTGTTCAACTGCCTCCCAGCACACATAAGGGGGATTACCAACAGACCCCTGGCAGTCTTCAAGCTGGCACTGGACAAGCACCTAAAGTCAGTTCCGGATCAGCCGGGCTGTGGCTCGTATGTTGGTTTGCGTGCAGCCAGCAGCAACAGCCTGGTTGATCAGGCTCTGATCCACCAGGAGGCCTGGTCTCAGACCGGGCCGCGGGGGCGTTGACCCCCGGAACTCTCTCCAGGTAAACTCCAGGTAAACACTGAAAACACAAGGTTTAGAGTACACAAGAAATTTACTATAAATGTCTCACACATGCAAATGTCTTTAAATGCAAGAAAAATGTCTCTAAATTATCACTGAAGTCTGTAGTAGTCGGGTGATTACTGGTGATGAGGGTAGGTTGTAGGTTGTCCTGCACGGTGATGACTGACGCCTCCTACACTCACTGTTGGCGGAAGAAATGCGCTCTCTCGGTGGACCCCATAATTGGGTTTTATCGTTGGCACTCTGCTACATCTCTTGACCAATTATGTGAGCCAAAACAGTATTAGGACCCGGTACAAGGGTGCAAACAACCACAGGTAGATGAGGTGGGTGGCTGGTGGTGGGTGGTTGATGGTTGGTGGGTGTGTGTGGAGGGAGAGATAGCGGTGGGTGAGAGACTCTCGCTGACGCACTGGCGCGCACCCCACTACCCACGAAGGTGGCTTGATAAGCCACTCTATGCCACAGGAATGGTGAAAACCACTCTTAGCATCCAACAGGGAGCACAAAGCGATATAGACAATACTTCAGAGGAACTTGGCTTACTTCTTACTGCGTGGCTTACTTCTCTCTCTCAGCTGGGTTAGAAGCTGGGTTGGCTGACTGGCTTACCCCACGAGAATGGCTGACTGGAAGACGTGTAACGATGCACAAAGCACGGAGGAGCAGGTGGATGACAGGAGACAGGCTGGATGATAGGCTGACTGGCGTTCACTTCCACAGTCTGGCTTACTGACTGGCTTAATTGCAAAATCTGGGTCAACCCCTCGGAGATTGAAGCAATTAGCACACGAACTAAGCCAGGAAGCTTGAAATGGCTGCAACAGGCTTGCAGGCTGAAGGTTGTGAGGGGAGTAGCTGGTGGGTGACGGTTCACCTTTGACCCTGCCGGCTACTCACAAACAGTCTTCTAACGTCTTGAATTACCCTTAAAACTTATCCACGCTCCACACCGCTGTCACCATTTATCATGTGGGAGTTCGACACGTGGATTGGATAAAGTAATACTCACGTAGGCTGGTAGTACGTATAATTACAGACAAGGTGAGTTGCGCCCTTACAGCCGTAACCTAGTCTCTCTGCTCTCTCTCGTACAACTGACTGACTGGCCGCCCACAGTACCCATATGTGAGGGGGTCTTTGAATACTGCCAGGTCAGCACATGAGTTCAGACAGTGACTCAGGCAGAGACGGTTGGTCGTGAGTCAACTGGCACAGTGGTTACTGGTAACTGGTTACTACTACTGAGATGCACCTCCAGGTGTTTCAGAGACTGAACCTGGTCTGCACCTCCAGGTGTTTCAGAGACTGAACCTGGTCTGCATCTCCAGGTGTTTCAGATACTGAACCTGGTCTGCACCTCCAGGTGTTTCAGAGACTGAACCTGGTCTGCACCTCCAGGTGTTTCAGAGACTGAACCTGGTCTGCACCTCCAGGTGCTTCAGAGACTGATCCTGGTCTGCACCTCCAGGTGTTTCAGAGACTGAACCTGGTCTGCACCTCCAGGTGTTTCAGGGACTGAACCTGGTCTGCACCTCCAGGTGTTTCAGAGACTGAACCTGGTCTGCACCTCCAGGTGTTTCAGAGACTGAACCTGGTCTGCACCTTCAGGTGTTTCAGACACTGAACCTGGTCTGCACCTCCAGATGTTTCAGAGACTGAACCTGGTCTGCACCTCCAGGTGTTTCAGAGACTGAACCTGGTCTGCACCTCCAGGTGTTTCAGAGACTGAACGTGGTCTGCACCTCCAGGTATTTCAGGGACTGGACCTGGTCTGCACCGCCAGGTGTTTCAGAGACTGAACCTTGGCTGCACCTCCAGGTGTTTCAGAGACTTAATCTGGTCTACACCTCCAGGTATTTCAGAGACTTAATCTGGTCTACACCTAAAATGGAGGAATATAGCAAATAATATTGTTGCAGTAATAACACCAGGAGGCAGCTCTGATGAAAACTCACACTCACGCGAGCTTTTAAATCTCTGCACAAAATTCAATTTAAACCAGCAAATAATAGAGCCTACTAGACTGGAGAATACACTAGACCTCATCTTCACTAACAATGATGATCTGATAAGAAATATCACCATATCAAAAACAATATACTCAGATCACAACATAATTGAGGTTCAGTCATGTATGCGCGGAGCCCCAGACCGCCATAATGAGATTAGTCACGAGGGAGCATTCACCAAATTCAACTTCAATAACAAAAACATAAAGTGGGACCAAGTAAACCAAGTCCTAACCGATATAAGCTGGGAAGATATACTAAGCAACACAGACCCCAACTTATGCCTAGAACAGATTAACTCGGTGGCACTCGATGTATGCACAAGGCTTATTCCTCTAAGAAAAAGGAGGAGTAGATGTAAAACAGAAAGAGACAGGCGCTCCCTTTACAGGCGACGGAAAAGAATAACAGAGCGGCTAAAAGAGGTCAATATATCTGAAATGCGTAGGGAGACACTGGTCAGAGAAATAGCAAGCATCGAACTTAAGCTAAAAGAATCCTTTAGGAGTCAGGAATCGCGGGAAGAACTAAAAGCCATAAATGAAATCGAAAGAAACCCAAAGTATTTCTTCTCCTATGCCAAATCAAAATCGAGAACAACGTCCAGTATTGGGCCCCTACTTAAACAAGATGGGTCCTACACAGATGACAGCAAGGAAATGAGTGAGCTACTCAAGTCCCAATATGACTCAGTTTTTAGCAAGCCGCTAACCAGACTGAGAGTCGAAGATCAAAATGAATTTTTTATGAGAGAGCCACAAAATTTGATTAACACAAGCCTATCCGATGTTATCCTGACGCCAAATGACTTCGAACAGGCGATAAATGACATGCCCATGCACTCTGCCCCAGGGCCAGACTCATGGAACTCTGTGTTCATCAAGAACTGCAAGAAGCCCCTATCACGAGCCTTTTCCATCCTATGGAGAGGGAGCATGGACACGGGGGTCGTCCCACAGTTACTAAAAACAACAGACATAGCCCCACTCCACAAAGGGGGCAGTAAAGCAACAGCAAAGAACTACAGACCAATAGCACTAACATCCCATATCATAAAAATCTTTGAAAGGGTCCTAAGAAGCAAGATCACCACGCATCTAGAAACCCATCAGTTACACAACCCAGGGCAACATGGGTTTAGAACAGGTCGCTCCTGTCTGTCTCAACTATTGGACCACTACGACAAGGTCCTAAATGCACTAGAAGACAAAAAGAATGCAGATGTAATATATACAGACTTTGCAAAAGCCTTCGACAAGTGTGACCATGGCGTAATAGCGCACAAAATGCGTGCTAAAGGAATAACAGGAAAAGTCGGTCGATGGATCTATAATTTCCTCACTAACAGAACACAGAGAGTAGTCGTCAACAGAGTAAAGTCCGAGGCAGCTACGGTGAAAAGCTCTGTTCCACAAGGCACAGTACTCGCTCCCATCTTGTTCCTCATCCTTATATCCGACATAGACAAGGATGTCAGCCACAGCACCGTGTCTTCCTTTGCAGATGACACCCGAATCTGCATGACAGTGTCTTCCATTGCAGACACTGCAAAGCTCCAGGCAGACATCAACCAAATCTTTCAGTGGGCTGCAGAAAACAATATGAAGTTCAACGATGAGAAATTTCAATTACTCAGATATGGTAAACATGAGGAAATTAAATCTTCATCAGAGTACAAAACAAATTCTGGCCACAAAATAGAGCGAAACACCAACGTCAAAGACCTGGGAGTGATCATGTCGGAGGATCTCACCTTCAAGGACCATAACATTGTATCAATCGCATCTGCTAGAAAAATGACAGGATGGATAATGAGAACCTTCAAAACTAGGGAGGCCAAGCCCATGATGACACTCTTCAGGTCACTTGTTCTATCTAGGCTGGAATATTGCTGCACACTAACAGCACCTTTCAAGGCAGGTGAAATTGCCGACCTAGAAAATGTACAGAGAACTTTCACGGCGCGCATAACGGAGATAAAACACCTCAATTATTGGGAGCGCTTGAGGTTCCTAAACCTGTATTCCCTGGAACGCAGGAGGGAAAGATACATGATTATATACACCTGGAAAATCCTAGAGGGACTAGTACCGAACTTGCACACGAAAATCACCCACTACGAAAGCAAAAGACTTGGCAGACGATGCACCATCCCCCCAATGAAAAGCAGGGGTGTCACTAGCACGTTAAGAGACCATACAATAAGTGTCAGGGGCCCGAGACTGTTCAACTGCCTCCCAGCACACATAAGGGGGATTACCAACAGACCCCTGGCAGTCTTCAAGCTGGCACTGGACAAGCACCTAAAGTCAGTTCCGGATCAGCCGGGCTGTGGCTCGTACGTTGGTTTGCGTGCAGCCAGCAGCAACAGCCTGGTTGATCAGGCTTTGATCCACCAGGAGGCCTGGTCTCAGACCGGGCCGCGGGGGCGTTGACCCCCGGAACTCTCTCCAGGTAAACTCCAGGTAAACCTCCAGGTGTTTCGGAGACTTAATCTGGTCTCCACCTCCAGGTGTTTCAAAGACTTAATCTGGTCTACACCTCCAGGTGTTTCAGAGACTTAATCTGGTCTACACCTCCAGGTGTTTCAGAGACTTAATCTGGTCTACACCTCCAGGTGTTTCAGAGACTTAATCTGGTCTACACCTCCAGGTGTTTCAGAGACTTAATCTGGTCTACACCTCCAGGTGTTTCAAAGACTTAATCTGGTCTACACCTCCAGGTGTTTCAGAGACTTAATCTGGTCTACACCTCCACGTGTTTCAAAGACTTAATCTGGTCTACACCTCCAGGTGTTTCAGAGACTTAATCTGGTCTACACCTCCAGGTGTTTCAGACTTAATCTGGTCTACACCTCCAGGTGTTTCAGAAACTTAATCTGGTCTGCACCTCCAAGAGTCATAGGAGACATTTAGATAATTGCAGAACGAAAATTTGTTGGGATTGTTGGAGCTTGTGGCTTAGTCTGACCCATTTTAACAAGCCATATCTCAGTCTTTCAAGACTGATGGACTAATTACATCGACGCCAGGCTGTGGGACTGATTACTTCTAACTCCTTATGATCTTCACCATTCTTCTTTGTACTGGACTGGAGGGACTGATTACCTCAAACTCCTTCTGATTTCCACCATTCTTCTTTTTATTTTATTGATGAAGCCACTGTGTGTTGAAACGTTTCCACAATAAAGATAATCAAAGGCTGCACATGTGGTTAATTTATCAATTTGTCGGTTCTCCGGACCATTCATCTGTAATTAATACACTGGAAGCTCTTATGAAGAGGAGTGTTCAAAGAAGTATCAAGTAGATTTTTTTTCCAAACGATACAGAATTATCCGACGACGACTGACAAGATTCACGAAGCTAATTGCCTCACGCCCTGTTGACCTGACCATGAGTCTCTGTTACACGCTTGTGCAAAGTTATATGAAAGAGGAAAAAGGAAATTCCGCCACATTGATCTTCATGACACAGTAGTGAAAGACGGAATGCGACTTCGTCGAGTCACCTTCCATGAACTGTTTCAGAAACTTGCAGTCAGGAGACCTAGAAATAATCTGCTTTACTTTCAGCATATAAGAAAGTGTTGTGTTATCTCAAAAAAGTAAGATTTCTTTTACGGTTTAGTATCGTTTTCATTTTGAATTACACATACTATACGTGAGATAACACATGGGGGGAGGAGGAGGAGGAGGAGGAGGAGGAGGAGGGAGAGGGGGCTTTTAAAGACCATCATCCCTGTGCTTTGATCGACCCTCATTACCTCCCTTTCCCCCTAGAAGCTGTATAACTCCTGCGGGTTCGGCGCTTGTTAAACAAAACGAAGCAAACAGCCAGTGTAGGAGTGCACAGTGTGACATGTGTTGCTGGCACCTGTGTCTGTCTCGCCATGTTCTTCTTACGTGACTCACCTGCCAATATTCTCCACCACATTCAACAAAAAAACATCAATTTCGAGAGGAAATTATAGAGGACGTTTACGGACCGAAACGTCCTGCATAGTTTCCTCGCGATTTTTTTTTTTTTGTGTGTGTGGGTAAATAATTAAAGTCATGGTATTGTGACTTTTGCTGCACCAGAACTTGCATTTCAACTTACAAACCTACACACACCCTCTTCTGGGTGACTGGCATCTCGGTGGTCCAGGTAGTCGGCTCTCAACCGAATGGACCCGGGTTCAATTCCCGTGCAAGTCGAGACGTATGGGCATCTGTTGCCCGAATCTACTTAACATATACAGGTACCTGAGAGTTAGTTGGATGCTCTGGCACGCATCCTAAAGGGGGAATTTAATGGAAACTAGATGTATTTCGGTCGCTGCACGATCAGAAAAAGGTATCCTCGTGTTGCATAACCTCAGTCGTCTCTACTTCAGTGCAAGTGAAAGGCATAGTGAAGAGCGCGGCATAATTTCTCAATGGAACGGAATCAGCAAGACATCCTATAGGGGCAAGTGTTCCACAAGGAAGCGTGCTGGGACCATTGTTATGGAATGTCTACTTCAACGACCTTCTTCATCTCATTCCAGAATCACATGCATATGCAGACGACTGTACACTGACATTCACTTATCCAAGAGAAGAAATGCCAGCTGCGCTAAGCTACATCTATCACCAGCTAAGAGCTATATCAGCTTGGGGAAATAGATGGCAAGTAACATTTGCACCTGAGAAAACACAAATGATGATGATCTTTAGGTAATGCTGGTGCAGTAGTAAGGATGAATGGGAGGGTGTTGGCACCTGGAAAAGAAGTTGATATCCTTGGGGTGAAATTTGACTCCAAACTAACCATGAAGAACCATGTTGTAAATCTTGCAAACAAGGCAGCCAGGAAGCCTACAGCACTTCGCTGTATCTCGTATCTGCTTGACAGCAGGGGTTGCAAGATTCTGTACGAGGCACAAGTACGCTCACACCTTGAGTATGCTCCACTTTTTTGGTTTGCCTGCCCCCCCCCCTCTCATCTGCGACTGCTTGACAAAAAGAGAACAGAGCAAGGCGTCTCATCTCTCGCCTGGACCAATCCTGGATAGATCTGTCATTTCAGCAGAGCCTTCAACACAGGAGGGATGTGGGTGGCCTTACTGTTATGTACAAGGCCAATATTATCAAAGTACCACACTTGGCTCCACTTCGAGGACAGCGTGAAGCAAGTTTCTATACCACAAGACGGGCAGAAAACAGCAACTTCACTCTGGCTGTACCCTTCTCCAGAACATCACTTCATCTGAGATCATTTATCCCCAGGATGACTCGAGTATGGAACACATTCGTACAGCATAATGATGTCAACGAGATAAATTCAGTTGATCAAATGAAAAATGCTGGCCCACAGATGGCTCCAACTTCATCCTGTTCCCTACTTGTATGTCTCATAACAATAAAAATGCTTTCAAATGAGCTGATGTAGGTAACAACACTTAGCTTGTCAATAAAGTTAGGACTCCTTAACCTGTAAATAGCTTGTCAATAAAGCTAGGGATCCTTAACCTTGTCAAACCCTGTGTAAAAAAAAAAAAGTTTGTAAAGCAGCTGAATGTGTTGAAAAGGCATTTACAAGTTATCACATGGAGATTAACATCCCAGTTTCTCTAATAAAAAATTTACAAATTAGGACGTACACAGCTCAACACAAATTAAACTTTCCGCCAAGAAAGACCAGCTTTAAAAGTTTAAAGCCAAATTCAAGAGGCATTCTATAGTTATCTGACATAGAGCAATATCCCGTAACACACTAAGTCTGAAGCCGCTCGGAAGCTGCATTACCAAGTTATTGAATTGATTTAAAGCCATTTAATATTATTATTACAAATTATCTTATCAAAACCAGTATTCAGATTTTCCCAAATCGTTCAGTAAGACTGACCAGCGAATAAGGTTTAGTAACTTTTATTTAGGCTTTGGACGCATAACAAATTTGTTATTGTGGTCTTGAGGGCAGAGGTGTCACGGGTAGGAGACACTCTCGCTTCACACACAGTGTCCGTGGTTGATCACAGGCAAGGGTGGAAACACTGGGTGCATTTCCTTACACCTACTGTCCCCGTTCAACTAATATGTCAGTAGGTACTTAGGTGTTAGTCGACTGGTGTGGGTCGCATCCTGGGGAAAAAGATTGAAGGACCCTATTGGAAATAAGACAGACAGTCCCCCGATGACGCACTGACTTTTTTGGGTTATCCTGATTGGTTAACCCACCGGGATTAAAATTCGAACAAAATCATAAAGTCAAACATCAACACTCACCTTACATCACTTTTAACTTTCCGTTAAATTCGAATACAATGGTAAACAGAAGATAATCGTCCTTACCTTTATGTTCTAATTACTACTTTTAATGTCATGATCAAGCAAAAATATCTATATATCTTAGTGTGTATCGCCATCATACTTTTATAGATGAAATAAAAAATATGTATTATTTTCACAGATCATTACCAAAAACAAATGATTTTAAAAGGTCATTTTGCCGCCAGAATTTTTTTTTTCTATATGGTTAGACGCCGCCTATAAAAATATTTTAATAAATGCTATGTTCTTGCTTGCTATGGAAACCTATAATTAATAAAGTCAGTAAATCACTTACTGATTTAACACCTGTGTAAATATTGAAATCTATGAATAACTGAAGTGTAATGAACACCTGTCAATGACCAATAATAACTCACATTAAGTCAAATACAGGTTGATTGATCTGTATATTTCGACCCCCTTCTGGGATCCTCCTTCTGGGATCCTCCTTCTGGGATCCTCCTAGGATCTTCCTTCTGGGATCCTCCTGGGATTCTCCTTCTCGGATCCTCCTAGGATCTTCCTTCTGGGATCCTCCTAGGATCCTTCTGGAATCCTCCTTCTGGGATCCTCCTAGGATCTTCCTTCTGGGATCCTCCTTCTGGGATCCTCCTAATATCTTCCTTCTGGGATCCTCCTAGGATCCTTCTGGGATCCTCCTTCTGGGATCCTCTTCAGCTGAAGACGTAGCAAGTGTAATAGTGAAATGATGTAATCAGTCCATCAACCTTGGAGAAAAAGTATTTGAGGCGGTCAGTCCCTCAGCCTGGAAAAGAGTAGGACACATGTGCTGAGGGACTGATACCCAACTGTTGCACATGTGTCTTAATCATCCACTCTCGTTATAGGGCGCCTGCACATGCCAGTTGTTTCTAGAATCTGGTTCTCGTTGCTGTACATAAACGCTGAAAGTTTGAATCCGATCGAGTGATGGGGTTCTTGAGTCGTGGGCGAAATAAAATCGAATAGGAGGAAGGGTAAACAATAACAGGTAACCTATTTAAAGGTCTCACTTTAAGGACACATAATAAGATACATTACTTGGATTTGTTGGATTATCCAGAGTTCAGTAATCCTAAGAGTTTTTCCCCTTCCTTGTTTATCACTAATATGTCTCTCTTTCTCTCTCTCTCTCTCTCTCTCTCTCTCTCTCATTCACAAACACACAGAAGCAACACCCACCAGGCCAAGTGTCTATTGACAACTGCCTTTGACAGCCGGTAACTAAGACCAGGTTATGAGAGAGGTTGGGAGTAATCTGGAGCAATTACCGAGAAGAATGAAGGAAGTGGTTACAGTTGGAAAAGATAATGTGATGAAACGGAGAATAAAACAGACAAAAGATATTAAAGGCGACGATAAATCCGACAGCAAGCGATGCGGAGGATAATGTGTAGAGGTGAAGGAGGTATGAAGAGCGAAAGTATATGTATAAATGGACACAGATGCAACTAATGTGACATTTTATTGTGGCAACGTTTCGCTCTTCGGGAGCTTTGTCAAGCCGTTACAAGGTTTAACAAAGTTCCTGGAGAGCGAAACGTTGCCACAATAAAATGTCACATTAGTTGCATCCGTGTCCATTTGCTTAACATTTTGTGGGTAATTGTACGATTATTACCAGTGAAAGTGTCGTAGCAGTTTGTAAGCGATCTGAGGCATTTTCTGATACACCTGAAATATTTTCATAGCAATATTGGCACACAACAACTACATGGGGAGAAATTAGACACGTGCAAAACTTGGGTATCTTGGAAGATGTCTCGCCAATCAGGGTTGTTTTAATTCAATACCGAGTTGATGTAAGAAGATAGTAATAGATGAGGTAATCAGTCCCTTAGCCTTGTAGAACCATACACTGAAGACGGTGGAAGGTGAAGTAATCAGCCCCTCAGCCTGGAAGCCGGTTTTCAGTACTTTATATCACTGTCTACTACAAGTACATCTACAAGGTATATAGTCCTAGCTGATATCAATGACATACTACTATATAGAAAGCCACTTGTTAGGCTGAGCATTTCGGGCAAATTAGGTCAATTTTGTCCCAGGATGCGACCCACATCAGTCAACTAACACCCAGGTACACATTTTACTGATGGGTGAACATGGGCAGCAGGTGTCTTATGGATCCAGCCCTACCGGGGATCGACCCCCGGACCTCAGTGTGTGAGTTGAGTGAGCTAGCATTCAGCTCACACACTAAAAAACAGGCAGGAAGATGGAGCACAGTATGCTTATCAATATTGAATTTTTAGGAAATTTTAGGTTTTAGGCTAAAATTAAGGGAAGTGTTAAGGAAGAATTGTAAATAAAAGTGGAGGAGATAGATAATTGTAAATAAAAGTGGAGGAGATAGATAACTGTAAATAAAAGTGGAGGAGACAGATAATTGTAAATAAAAGTGGAGGAGATAGATAATTGTAAATAAAAGTGGAGGAGATAGATAATTGTAAATAGAAGTGGAGGAGATAGATAATTGTAAATAAAAGTGGAGGAGATAGATAATTGTAAATAAAAGTGGAGGAGGTAGATAATTGTAAATGAAAGTGGAGTAGATAGATAATTGTAAATAAAAGTGGAGGAGATAGATAATTGTAAATAAAAGTGGAGGAGATAGATAATTGTAAATAAAAGTGGAGGAGATTGATAATTGTAAATAAAAGTGGAGATAGATAATTGTAAATAAAAGTGGAGGAAATAGATAATTGTAAATAAAAGTGGAGGAGATAGATAATTTTAAATAAAAGTGGAGATAGATAATTGTAAATAAAAGTGGAGGAGATAGATAATTGTAAATAGAAGTGGAGGAGATAGATAATTGTAAATAAAAGTGGAGGAGATAGATAATTGTAAATAAAAGTGGAGATAGATAATTGTAAATAAAAGTGGAGGAGATAGATAATTGTAAATAAAAGTGGAGGAGATAGATAATTGTAAATAAAAGTGGAGGAGATAGATAATTGTAAATAGAAGTGGAGGAGATAGATAATTGTAAATAAAAGTGGAGGAGATAGATAATTGTAAATAAAAGTGAAGGAGATAGATAATTGTAAATAAAAGTGGAGGAGATAGATAATTGTAAATAAAAGTGGAGGAGATAGATAATTGTAAATAAAAGTGGAGGAGATAGATAATTGTAAATAAAAGTGGAGATAGATAATTGTAAATAAAAGTGGAGGAGATAGATAATTGTAAATAAAAGTGGAGGAGATAGATAATTGTAAATAAAAGTGGAGGAGATAGATAATTGTAAATAAAAGTGGAGGAAATAGATAATTGTAAATAAAAGTGGAGGAGGTAGATAATTGTAAATAAAAGTGGAGGAGATAGATAATTGTAAATAAAAGTGGAGGAAATAGATAATTGTAAATAAAAGTGGAGGAGATAGATAATTGTAAATAAAAGTGGAGATAGATAATTGTAAATAAAAGTGGAGGAGATAGATAATTGTAAATAAGAGTGGAGGAGATAGATAATTGTAAATAGAAGTGGAGGAGATAGATAATTGTAAATAAAAGTAGAGGAGATAGATAATTGTAAATAAGAGTGGAGGAGATAGATAATTGTAAATAAAAGTGGAGGAGATAGATAATTGTAAATAAAAGTAGAGGAGATAGATAATTGTAAATAAGAGTGGAGGAGATAGATAATTGTAAATAAGAGTGGAGGAGATAGATAATTGTAAATAAAAGTAGAGGAGATAGATAATTGTAAATAAGAGTGGAGGAGATAGATAATTGTAAATAGAAGTGGAGGAGATAGATAATTGTAAATAAAAGTAGAGGAGATAGATAATTGTAAATAAGAGTGGAGGAGATAGATAATTGTAAATAGAAGTGGAGGAGATAGATAATTGTAAATAAAAGTAGAGGAGATAGATAATTGTAAATAAAAGTAGAGGAGATAGATAATTGTAAATAAAAGTAGAGGAGATAGATAATTGTAAATAGAAGTGGAGGAGATAGATAATTGTAAATAAAAGTAGAGGAGATAGATAATTGTAAATAGAAGTGGAGGAGATAGATAATTGTAAATAAAAGTAGAGGAGATAGATAATTGTAAATAAAAGTAGAGGAGATAGATAATTGTAAATAGAAGTGGAGGAGATAGATAATTGTAAATAAAAGTAGAGGAGATAGATAATTGTAAATAAAAGTAGAGGAGATAGATAATTGTAAATAGAAGTGGAGGAGATAGATAATTGTAAATAAAAGTAGAGGAGATAGATAATTGTAAATAAGAGTGGAGGAGATAGATAATTGTAAATAAAAGTAGAGGAGATAGATAATTGTAAATAAGAGTGGAGGAGATAGATAATTGTAAATAGAAGTGGAGGAGATAGATAATTGTAAATAAAAGTAGAGGAGATAGATAATTGTAAATAAGAGTGGAGGAGATAGATAATTGTAAATAGAAGTGGAGGAGATAGATAATTGTAAATAAAAGTAGAGGAGATAGATAATTGTAAATAAAAGTGGAGATAGATAATTGTAAATAAAAGTGGAGGAGATAGATAATTGTAAATAAAAGTAGAGGAGATAGATAATTGTAAATAGAAGTGGAGGAGATAGATAATTGTAAATAAAAGTAGAGGAGATAGATAAGAGTAACTAGGGAGATGAGTAAATTTGAATAAATTGTATATTTTATGTTCATAGGGAGGCGGTAAACCACAATGGTCATACAGCACCTTAATTTGATCCGAGGAAGGGGAGTAGCTCCAGTCCTCTTGATCAAGAGCTCTTCACCAGTGTGAAAGCAACACTCGTGTCCAGAGTATTACAGCCATATTTATTGTGACGCACCAGCAACCACGACTTTGTACAGTGATTAGTAGTGAACGTTCTCTGGGAGACAACTAAGCTCACCTTAATAATAATAATAATAATAATAATAATAATAATAATAATAATAATAATAATAATAATAATAATAATAATGTTAATAATAATTTTTATTTCTATATGTACATGTACAACGTATACAGTCCTAGCTGACATTAATAACATACTACTATATAGACAACTCCTGGTGATGCAGAGCATTTTTGGCAAATTAGGCCAATTTTGTCCCATGATGCGACCCACATCATGGACAGCAGGTGTCTTAAGGAAACACATCCTAATGCTTCCACCCTTACCTTGCATCGAACCTCGGTCCTCAATATATGAGCCGAGTGGGCTACCAATCTAGCAACGGGACACCGTAAAGTGTAATGTCAGTGCTCAATAATAACTCACATGCAGACTCAGAAGATTAATTGGTCTGTATATTTCAATCTTCTTCTGTTTGTTGATTTGATGAGATGATGGAACTTATCTGCCTAAGCTGGGAGACTGGCACTGAGCTGGCAATATCCTCAAGTATTTCACTACCAATTCAGTAGCTACAAAACTATCAATTGTTCCAACCACAAATACTGTGGCTGGAACAATTCACAAATAACTCACATTTAAGAGATAAGACTTATGACGACTTTTTGATCCCTCCTGAACTATCGTCAAATCACGACTGTTTTCTGATCTCTGCTTTTTCTCGCTTATTTGTGACATGAAAATGGTCTAGGACGGACCGAAACGCTTTTTCTAAGTTTTTTTTTTTAAGTGCATTTGTTGATTTTTCCAGCCGCTGTATTTTGGCTTATATTTTTTTATACTTGGTAATATCCTCATGGCTACTGAATTTATTGTGGAGTTGTTGACATACCCAGAGCAATGACGACAGTCTACCCGCTCAAGCTGATACCTGGAGTTTACCTGGAGAGAGTTCCGGGGGTTGATAAATGTCATGATTTATTGGTATGACAGTGAGACAAGTCTGGATGATGGAGTATGACAGTGAGACAAGTCTGGATGATGGAGTATGACAGTGAGACAAGTCTGGATGATGGAGTATGACAGTGAGACAAGTCTGGATGATGGAGTATGACAGTGAGACAAGTCTGGATGATGGAGTATGACAGTGAGATAAGTCTGAATGATGGAGTATGACAGTGAGACAAGCCTGGATGATGGAGTATGACAGTGAGACAAGTCTGGATGATGGAGTATGACAGTGAGACAAGTCTGGATGATGGAGTATGACAGTGAGACAAGTCTGGATGATGGAGTATGACAGTGAGACAAGTCTGGATGATGGAGTATGACAGTGAGACAAGCCTGGATGATGGAGTATGACAGTGAGACAAGTCTGGATGATGGAGTATGACAGTGAGACAAGTCTGGATGATGGAGTATGACAGTGAGACAAGTCTGGATGATGGAGTATGACAGTGAGACAAGTCTGGATGATGGAGTATGACAGTGAGACAAGTCTGGATGATGGAGTATGACAGTGAGACAAGTCTGGATGATGGAGTATGACAGTGAGACAAGCCTGGATGATGGAGTATGACAGTGAGATAAGTCTGGATGATGGAGTATGACAGTGAGACAAGCCTGGATGATGGAGTATGACAGTGAGACAAGTCTGGAAGATGGAGTATGACAGTGAGACAAGTCTGGATGATGGAGTATGACAGTGAGACAAGCCTGGATGATTGAGTATGAGAGTGAGACAAGTCTGGATGATGGAATATGACAGTGAGACAAGCTTAGATGATGGACTATGACAGTGAGACAAGACTGAATGATGGAGTATGACAGTGAGACAAGACTGAATGATGGAGTATGACAGTGAGACAAGCCTGGATGATGGAGTATGACAGTGAGACAAGCCTGGATGATGGAGTATGACAGTGAGACAAGTCTGGAAGATGGAGTATGACAGTGAGACAAGTCTGGATGATGGAGTATGACAGTGAGACAAGCCTGGATGATTGAGTATGACAGTGAGACAAGCCTGGATGATTGAGTATGACAGTGAGACAAGTCTGGATGATGGAGTATGACAGTGAGACAAGTCTGGATGATGGAGTATGACAGTGAGACAAGTCTGGATGATGGAGTATGACAGTGAGACAAGTCTGGATGATGGAGTATGACAGTGAGACAAGCCTGGATGATGGAGTATGACAGTGAGATAAGTCTGGATGATGGAGTATGACAGTGAGACAAGCCTGGATGATGGAGTATGACAGTGAGACAAGTCTGGAAGATGGAGTATGACAGTGAGACAAGTCTGGATGATGGAGTATGACAGTGAGACAAGCCTGGATGATTGAGTATGAGAGTGAGACAAGTCTGGATGATGGAATATGACAGTGAGACAAGCTTAGATGATGGACTATGACAGTGAGACAAGACTGAATGATGGAGTATGACAGTGAGACAAGACTGAATGATGGAGTATGACAGTGAGACAAGCCTGGATGATGGAGTATGACAGTGAGACAAGCCTGGATGATGGAGTATGACAGTGAGACAAGTCTGGAAGATGGAGTATGACAGTGAGACAAGTCTGGATGATGGAGTATGACAGTGAGACAAGCCTGGATGATTGAGTATGACAGTGAGACAAGCCTGGATGATTGAGTATGACAGTGAGACAAGTCTGGATGATGGAGTATGACAGTGAGACAAGTCTGGATGATGGAGTATGACAGTGAGACAAGTCTGGATGATGGAGTATGACAGTGAGACAAGCTTAGATGATGGACTATGACAGTGAGACAAGACTGAATGATGGAGTATGACAGTAAGACAAGCCTGGGTGATGGACTATGACAGTGAGACAAGTCTGGATGATGGAGTATGACAGTGAGACAAGTCTGGATGATGGAGTATGACGGCGAGACAAGTCTGGATGATGGAGTATGACAGTAAGACAACCCTGGATGATGGAGTATGACAGTGAGACAAGTGTAGATGGAGTAAGGCGGTAAGACAACCCTGGATGATGGAGTATGACAGTGAGACAACCCTGGATGATGGAGTATGACAGTGAGACAAGTCTAGATGGAGTAAGGCGGTAAGACAACCCTGGATGATGGAGTATGACAGTAAGACAACCCTGGATGATGGAGTATGACAGTGAGACAAGTCTAGATGGAGTAAGGCGGTAAGACAACCCTGGATGATGAAGTATGACAGTGAGACAAGTCTGGATGGAATGTGGAGGTAAGACAACCCTGGATGATGGAGTATGACAGTGAGACAACCCTGGATGATGGAGTATGACAGTAAGACAACCCTGGATGATGGAGTATGACAGTGAGACAACCCTGGATGATGAAGCATGACAGTGAGACAAGTCTGGATGGAGTATGGCGGTAAGACAACCCTAGATGATGGAGTATGACAGTAAGACAAGCCTGGATGATGGAGTATGACAGTGAGTCAAGTCTGGTGAAGTATGGCGGTAAGACAACCTTGGATGATGGAGTATGACAGTGAGACAAGCCTGGATGATGGAGTATGACAGTGAGACAAGCCTGGATGATGGAGTATGATAGCGAGACAAGCCTGGATGATGGAGTATGACTGTGAGACAAGCCTGGATGATGGAGTATGACAGTGAGACAAACCTGGATATTGGAGTATGGCAGTGAGACAAGCCCGGATGATGGAGTATGATAGTGAGACAAGCCTGGATGATGGAGTATGACAGTGAGACAAGCCTGGATGATGGAGTATGATAGTGAAACAAACCTGGAAGATGGAGTATGACAGTGAGACAAGCCTGGATGATGGAGTATGATAGTGAGACAAGCCTGGATGATGGAGTATGACAGTGAGACAAGCCTGGATGATGGAGTATGACAGTGAGACAAACCTGGATGATGGAGTATGACAGTGAGACAAGCCTGGATGATCGAGTATGATAGTGAGACAAACCTGGATGATGGAGTATGACAGTGAGACAAACCTGGATGATGGAGTATGATAGACAAACCTGGATGATGGAGTATGACAGTGAGACAAGCCTGGATGATGGAGTATGACAGTGAGACAAGCCTGGATGATGGAGTATGATAGTGAGACAAACCTGGATGATGGAGTATGACAGTGAGACAAGCCTGGATGATGGAGTATGACAGTGAGACAAACCTGAATGATGGAGTATGATAGTCAGACAAACCTGGATGACGGAGTATGACAGTGAGACAAGCCTGGATGATGGAGTATGATAGTGAGACAAGCCTAGATGATGGAGTATGAGAGTGAGACAAGCCTGGATGATGGAGTATGACAGTGAGACAAGCCTGGATGATGGAGTATGACAGTGAGACAAGCCTGGATGATGGAGTATGATAGTGAGACAAGCCTGACTGATGGAATATGACAGTGAGACAAGCCTGGATGATGGAGTATGATAGTGAGACAAGCCTGGATGATGGAGTATAACAGTGAGACAAACCTGAATGATGGAGTATGACAGGAAGACAAGCTTGGATGATGGAGTATGAGAGTAAGACAAGCCTGGATGATGGAATAAGGCAGTTAAACAAGCCATGAGAGGAAAACCATCCCGTGTGATGTAGTATTTCGGTTAATTTCTACAAACCGCAAGTGCGTTATACAGCTTTTGGTGAATGATAGAGAATCAGGTTTGATTCGAGGAACTGGAGAGGTAACTCCAATTCCTTTGATCAAACGCTCTTAACCGGCATTAGGAAACCGCTTTCCTTGAAGGAAGAAGGAATAACGTAAAAGATGTAAGTATAACTGGTTTGCATCTTGCTACATTTTGAAAAAGCATTTGATGCAGTAATGTATAATAGAATATTATGTTAAAATTATTAACCCGGAGGATTAGTACGATATGATAACCAAAGGATTAGTAACACAGGGTAACCTGGAGAATTAGTACGATGTGATAACCAGAGGGTTAGTAACCCAGGGTAACCTGGAGAATTAGTAAACAGGATAACCCAGAGAGTTAGGAACCCAGGATACCCTGGATAATTAGTAACATAGGATAACCCAGTAGGGTTAGTAGCCCAGGATTACCCAAGAAAGTCCAAGAATCTCTTTACTTCGATTGGGGTCCCTTCGTGTTCTTCAGGATCCGACCCACAGCAGTCGACTGACACCCAGGTACCTACTTGCTGTTAGGTGAACAAAACACCAGGTGTAAGGAACCATTCCCAACATTTCCACTTGCCAGGCGCCCATATGCTGCACCACATACTACTTATATACACGGTGTAGTTCACCCTGACTCCGTTATTTGAGCCTTTTAACTAGCTAAAAAGTTTTGAGCGCTGATGCTTCTTTCAGCAAGAAGACTGTAGTCAGCAAAGGAGTCGGACAAGTCAATAAGCGTGTCAATGTCACAGATATGTACAGTATTTACAGGATTAAATCAGAGGTATAATAAGCCAGAGAGCGAAGAGTCACTCATAACAAGTGGTTTTACGCCTCAGAACAGACAAGAGAGTAAGAGTGTACAAGACCAGTTTAATGAGTGACTTACAGCCGGTTGGTCAAACACAACGTTACCGTGGCTGAGGGTGGGGAGAAGAGACAGCTGTCACGCTATTGGTTCCTGAACTGGACAATTCATAGAGCAGTTGGGGCCCTAGAACTGCTTCATTCTGAATTGTTAGTTTACTGGTCGAGAGGGCATATCAGTGGGTATGTGATGGATGCAGAATAAATTCACTTAGTGGTGAAGTGGCAAGTGGTTACTGCCACTTAGTGGTAAAGTGGCAAGTGGTTACTGTCACTTAGTGGTGAAGTGGCAAGTGGTTGCTGTCACTTAGTGGTGAAGTGGCAAGAGGATCTGCCTTGGCACCTGTCTTGTTTATGTGGGGAAGGGGAGAGAAGTGCTGGGTGGTCTGGTGTTGTGAGCCCTACACCACCACATCACCACGGCTGCCCCCTACAACGAACCCACCACTACTACCACCACCACCGTGACCACTGACATCCCCCCTTAACACAATCACTACTACAACCACCGCCACTGCTAACACCATTACCGCTAAAACAACCACCACCACCACTACATTTTTTCTGTCTTAGGAAACAGAGATTAGTCAATCTCAATTAAATCTTTAAGATACAAAATGGTTTTGGTACACTGAGACACGAAAAACTGTTAACTGAAGAAGCATAATATTTAACTGGATCCATGGGGGGGGGGGCAAACTGAAATCAGTGAATTCTTGATCTTTGTTCAGCATCTACATCAGTTAATAACGAGCCACTTATATTAATAATAACAGTAGTGGTAGAAGTAAACGTAGTGGTGGTACCCATACCAGTGGTGGTTGTGGTACCCATACCAGTGGTGGTTGTGGTACCCATACCAGTGGTGCATGTCTACCTACACCACAGCATCTGTAAGTAGCACTACTGGTAACTAGAACTAATGATAACTAGAACTACTGGTAACTAGAACTAATGATAACTAGAACTACTGGTAACTAGAACTAATGATAACTAGAACTACTGGTAACCACAACTACCACAACCCCACCGCACTACAACCAACATCATTAAGACCACCACCCCCACAACCACCAACACTAACACCCGTACAACCACCACCGCAACCGTCCGCACAACCACCACCACAATCAATACTTTGTAATCAAAAGTATTGTATGAATTAGTGGTTGAAGGACCAGGTAGTGTTGCCATCAGGGGAGGCTGGTCGTCCAGAACTGCCACCCACCACACATCAGGGGAGGCTGGTCGTCCAGAGCTGCCACCCACCACCTCCACGGCTCCCACCACACATCAAGGGAGGCTGGTCGTCCAGAGCTGCCACCCACCACCTTCATGGCTCCCACCACACATCAGGGGAGGCTGGTCGTCCAGAGCTGCCACCCACCACCTTCACGGCTCCCACCACACATCAGGGGAGGCTGGTCGTCCAGAACTGCTACCCACCACCTTCACGGCTCCCACCACACATCAGGGGAGGCTGGTCGTCCAGAGCTGCCACCCACCACCTTCACGGCTCCCACCACACATCAGGGGAGGCTGGTCGTCCAGAGCTGCCACTCACCACCTTCACGGCTCCCACCGCACATCAGGGGAAGAGAGGCTGTGGTAGGGTTTTTTTCTGTGGGAGTAGGAGGGGGGTCATTGGATGTGGTGTAAGTTGGAGGGGATGATATAGACCACGGAAGTCTAGGCCACCATTATGAAGATGCCGCCACCACTACTTCCACCACAATTACTACCACTACCACCATTACCACTACCACCACTACTACCACCACCACCACCATTACTACCACTACCACCACTACCACTACTACCACTACCACCACTACCACTACTACCACCACTACTGCCACCACCACTACTACCGCCACCATTACTACCACTACTACCACCACTACTACCACCACTACCACTACTGCCACCACTACTACCACCACCACTACTACCACTACTACCACCACCACTACTACCACCACTACTACCACCACTACCACCACTACTACCACCACTACTACCACCACCACTACCACCACTACTACTACCATCACTACTACCACTACCACCACTACTACCATTACAACCTCTACCACAACTACCACCACCACTATTACTACTACCACCACCACCACCACCACTACTACCACCACCACTGTCACTATCATCACTATCACCACACCCATCACAAGATGTTCACCTCACCATCAATACCTCACCGTCACTGCCTCACCATCACTACCTCACCGTTACTGCCTCATCAACACTACCTCACCATTGCTGCCTCATCACTGCCTCACCATCACTACCTCACCATCACTGCCTCATCACTACCTCACCATCACTGCCTCACCATCACTGCCTCACCATCACTGCCTCACCATCACTACCTCATCATCACTGCCTCACCATCACTACCTCACCATCACTGCCTCAGCATCACTACCTCACCATCACTACCTCATCATCAATGCCTCACCATCCCTACCTCATCATCACTGCCTCACCATCACTACCTTATCAGCACTGCCTCACCATCACTTCCTCATCACTGCCTCACTATCATTACCTCATCATCACCACCTCACCGTCACTGCCTCAGCATCACTGCCTCACCATCACTGCCTCACCATCACTGCCTCACCATCACTGCCTCATCATCACTGCCTCATCACTGCCTCACCATCACTGCCTCATCATCACTGCCTCATCATCACTGCCTCACCATCACTTCCTCACCATTACTGCCTCACCATCACTGCCTCACCATCTCTGCCTCACAGTCACTATCTCACCGTCACTGCCTCACCATCACTGCCTCATCATCACTGCCTCACCATTACTGCCTCACCGTCACTGCCTCACCATCACTGCCTCACCATCACTGCCTAACCATCACTACCTCACCATCACTGCCTCACCGTCACTACCTCACCGTCACTACCTCACCATCACTGCCTCACCGTCACTGCTTCACCATCACTGCCTCACCATCACTGCCTCACCATCACTGCCTCACCATCACTGCCTCACCGTCACTACCTCACCATCACTGCCTCACCGTCACTACCTCATCATCACTGCCTCACCATCACTGCCTCACCATCACTGCCTTACCATCACTACCTCACAGTCGCTACCTCACCGTCGCTACCTCACCATCACTACCTCACCATCACTACCTCACCATCACTGCCTCACCATCACTGCCTCACCGTCAATACCTCACCATCACTGCCTCACCGTCGCTACCTCACCGTCACTACCTCACCGTCACTGCCTCACCGTCACTGCCTCAACATCACTGCCTCACCATCACTGCCTCACCGTCACTACCTCACCGTCACTACCTCACCGTCACTACCTCACCATCACTACCTCACCATCACTGCCTCACCATCACTGCCTCACCGTCACTACCTCACCATCACTGCCTCACCGTCGCTACCTCACCGTCGCTACCTCAGCGTCGCTACCTCACCATCACTACCTCACCATCACTGCCTAACCATCACTGCCTCACCGTCACTACCTCACCATCACTGCCTCACCGTCGCTACCTCACCGTCACTACCTCACCGTCACTGCCTAACCATCACTACCTCACCGTCACTGCCTCACCATCACTGCCTCAACATCACTGCCTCACTGTCACTACCTCACCATCACTGCTTCACCGTCGCTACCTCACCGTCACTACCTCACCGTCACTGCCTCACCATCACTGCCTCAACATCACTGCCTCACCGTCACTACCTCACCTTCACTACCTCACCGTCACTGCCTCACCGTCACTGCCTCACCATCACTGCCTCAACATCACTGCCTCACCGTCACTGCCTCACCATCACTGCCTCAACATCACTGCCTCACCATCACTGCCTCACCATCACTGCCTCACCATCACTGCCTCAACATCACTGCCTCACCATCACTGCCTCAACATCACTGCCTCACCATCACTGCCTCACCGTCACTACTTCACCATCACTGCCTCAGCATCACTGCCTCACCGTCACTACCTCATCTTCACTACCTCACCGTCACTGCCTCACCGTCACTGCCTCACCATCACTGCCTCAACATCACTGCCTCACCGTCACTGCCTCACCATCACTGCCTCACCATCACTGCCTCACCATCACTCCCTCACTGTCACTGCCTCACCGTCACTACCTCACCATCACTGCCTCACCATCACTGCCTCACCGTCACTGCCTCACCATCACTGCCTCACCGTCACTACCTCACCATCACTGCCTCACCATCACTGCCTCACCGTCACTGCCTCACCATCACTGCCTCACCGTCACTACCTCACCATCACTGCCTCACCATCACTGCCTCACCGTCACTGCCTCACCGTCACTGCCTCACCATCACTGCCTCACCATCACTGCCTCACCGTCACTGCCTCACCATCACTGCCTCACCATCACTGCCTCACCGTCACTACCTCACCATCACTGCCTCACCGTCACTACCTCATCATCACTGCCTCACCATCACTGCCTCACCATCACTGCCTTACCATCACTACCTCACCGTCGCTACCTCACCGTCGCTACCTCACCATCACTACCTCACCATCACTACCTCACCATCACTACCTCACCATCACTACATCACCATCACTG
Organism: Cherax quadricarinatus; assembly: GCF_038502225.1. NCBI lineage: Eukaryota > Metazoa > Arthropoda > Malacostraca > Decapoda > Parastacidae > Cherax > Cherax quadricarinatus. Next base: position 44,709,263 of record NC_091302.1, on the reverse strand, counting down.
CCTCACCGTCACTACCTCACCATCACTGCCTCACCGTCGCTACCTCACCGTCACTACCTCACCGTCACTACCTCACCATCACTGCCTCACCATCACTGCCTCACCGTCACTACCTCACCGTCACTACCTCACCATCACTACCTCACCATCACTGCCTCACCATCACTGCCTCACCGTCACTACTTCACCATCACTGCCTCACCGTCGCTACCTCACCGTCACCTCACCGTCGCTACCTCACCGTCGCTACCTCACCATCACTACCTCACCATCACTCCCTAACCATCACTGCCTCACCGTCACTACCTCACCATCACTGCCTCACCGTCGCTACCTCACCGTCACTGCCTCACCATCACTGCCTCAACATCACTGCCTCACCATCACTACCTCACCGTCACTGCCTCACCATCACTGCCTCACCATCACTGCCTCACCATCACTACCTCACCGTCACTGCCTCACCATCACTGCCTCACCATCACTGCCTCACCATCACTGCCTTACCATCACTACCTCACCGTCGCTACCTCACCGTCGCTACCTCACCATCACTACCTCACCATCACTACCTCACCATCACTACCTCACCATCACTACATCACCATCACTGCCTCACCGTCACTACCTCACCATCACTGCCTCACCGTCGCTACCTCACCGTCACTACCTCACCGTCACTGCCTCACCGTCACTGCCTCAACATCACTGCCTCACCATCACTGCCTCACCATCACTGCCTCACCGTCACTACCTCACCGTCACTACCTCACCATCACTACCTCACCATCACTGCCTCACCATCACTGCCTCACCGTCACTACTTCACCATCACTGCCTCACCGTCGCTACCTCACCGTCACCTCACCATCACTACCTCACCGTCGCTACCTCACCATCACTACCTCACCATCACTCCCTAACCATCACTGCCTCACCGTCACTACCTCACCATCACTGCCTCACCGTCGCTACCTCACCGTCACTGCCTCACCATCACTGCCTCAACATCACTGCCTCACCATCACTACCTCACCGTCACTGCCTCACCATCACTGCCTCACCATCACTGCCTCACCATCACTACCTCACCGTCACTGCCTCACCATCACTGCCTCACCATCACTGCCTCACCATCACTGCCTCACCGTCACTGCCTCACCGTCACTGCCTCACCGTCACTGCCTCACCGTCACTGCCTCACCGTCACTGCCTCACCATCACTGCCTCACCATCACTGCCTCACTCACCTCATGTCACTCACTATTAACCTAACATTGATGTATCTTCATTACTCCCATAACCTCCATACACTAGTTAATTATTGTCATTATTATAATTATTATTTATTAATCGTAGGTATGTTGCAGTGCCTATTGAATGTGAGGCAGCGAGATATTATATAAGGAAGGGGAGAGGGTAGCCTCAATTCCTTGGAAGAAGAGCACTTAACAACATTAACACATATAAGTGTTCCTGTCTCTCCTTCAGGGTTTATGCTGCCCAGGCTTATTTTTAATAAAATCAAATATCTCTTGTATAATACAATATTTCTGCTTCACAAACTAGATAAAGGACATTTTGAAGTGTTAGGCACAATAATATATTGTTGGATAGCGGGGAGAGGAGGTATATATGGTATTTAATTAAAGTATTGAGTATATGTGGTAGCGGTGACCAGCTGCAGCCAGGAGCTGCCGCCAACATTTGACGCGTCAAACCAAAGACGGAAATGAATATTGGTAGGTTTTTATTTCGCGCGTCACCTCGCATGCTACACTAGCTGGCAGTGTCATTGATCCCTCCATGTAAATGGCGCTCAATATAACTTGCTAGTTTTAAACTTATGTCACTTATCTATTGCCCCCAATCCCTAGCCTAAGCTGCCCATCTCATTAATCTACTCATAATTGTCTAATATAACCCTTATTGCAAGGATTTTTATAAATCTAATAGGCCAATAATAAGGGCACGGGACTTGACTCTAATTTGAATACGTGTAAGGTGATATTAATATAATATTTGAAGAGATATATACGAGAAAGTGGTAATGGCTTTGTCTGGTGCGAGGGATACCTCTGACGTCACGAAATTTATGTTCTGAATACCTCGAATTTCTCACAAACCAACTCTCCCCTTTTAAAATATTATTACCATGCTAGTTTTTAGGTAAATCTAAAATGATTTTCCATTTTAAAGCAATATTAGCAATTAAACTTAAATGACAAATGAAAGTTAATGCGTTAGAGCCTCGAGAGAGAGTTTGCTAACACACAAAATAATTAAAAGTGTCCACTTAGCGAGTTGTTGGAACGCGTCTACGGAAAGTGAGAAAATGGCGAATTGTCAGGGGCACCTATCACCTTGATTGTTTTAAGAATTGTAATGAAAAGTCGGGACAGCAAAGGAGTGTGATGTTTATTTGTTAAACAAGTGCGTATGTAGTGAGCCGGGGTCAAGATGGCCAACAATATGTACCGGGTTGGAGGTGAGTTATGGTGGAGGTGGTTAGTGTGTGTTCTCTGCTCCCTCGCCGGTCACTCCAAACAAATTAACAATTCCCACGAATGTAGAAACTGCATCGTTATTCATTTTTCGCCTTGATGACCGTTGGTGTCGTGGGAGGAGGCTGGGGGAGGCTGTACTAGTTTAATTATTTGTCGGGAGGTGGAATTGGCCAGTTTCTCAATGTAAACAATCCGAAAAGTGGAAGAAGGTTGGATGTCTACACGAACCTACATATGTGTGTGTACATGTGTGTGTACGTACGTGTGTACAGACGTGTGTACCTGTCTGCTAGTGCTAGCCTTGTGTGTGTGAATGTGTTACGGTGTGTTCTCTCTGTATACATGGTGTGTGACTTGTATATATAGTTTTGTGTGTACGTGTGCACGTTGTGTACGTGTGCACGTTGTGTGTACTCAGTGTACGTGTACATACGTGTGTGTGTGTGTGTGTGTGTGTGTGTGTGTGTGTGTGTATATGTATATACGTGTGTACAGATGTGTGTACCTGTCTGCTAGTGCTAGCCTTGTGTGTGTTCTCTCGGTATACATGGTGTGTGACTTGTATATATAGTTTTGTGTGTACGTTGTGTGTGTACATACGTGTGTACGTACGTGTATGTGTACGTGTACATACATGTGTACGTACGTGTGTGTACGTGTGTACATACGTGTGTACGTACGTGTATGTGTACATGTACATACGTGTGTACACGTGTGTACGTGTGCGTGTACGTGTTACTATTTTGTCCTAGGCACATGTCGATTAGACACTAGGCCTGTTGTGTATGTGTGTGTGTACGTATGTACTTAGCCATGTGGTAGATACAAACCATACATGTATGTTTATGTGGTGTGTTGTGTATATATACATAACAAATCATACATATAGTACTGTGTATATGGTATATTGTGTCTATGTTAGGTAATAAGAAAATAGGCTGTATGACCCTTGTAGGTTTAGAGCTTTTTTATTATAATAGGGAAATAGTAGATCGCTGCTTGGTGGATTTTAGTTATTACCTGTAGAGTTTGATATTTACAATATTAAGTTGGTTTTACATTTGAGACATTTTGTTGTGCAAACAGCAGGAAACAAAACCTAATGAAATCCATCTAACCCAACTTAAGATAACCTAATGTAACTTAATCTTACTCTATCATTGGTAGATGTGTATCTTTGTTTACATTCGGGCAGACTTGTAATGATTGCCTCAGACATACTGCACTACCAAAGTGCAAGTACTATTCTAGCTAATGTCTCTAGAAATAAAAGTCTCACAAGCAATACTTAATGCCATGGTGTACATAGGTTATTTGTATTGCAAAATGTAACCTAATGTGTGAGTTCTGCTCAGTAGTAATTGTAAAAAATTGCTGGTAATAATATGGCTATTATGGAAATAAGGTCCTTGTGTTTTCAGTTTAGTGATAGGTTATTATGTCAGTTTTTTCTTGTTAAGGAGGTTGTGCAATGGTTACAGCAGTATTTTGGGCCAATGGGGTAAAAAATTTTTTGTAACTTAAAAAAACAAACACACTAGCTCATCTTAAGCTAATCCAGATTAGGAGGTTAACTCTAGATTAGGTTAAATTATTTTTTTTTTTTTTTTGCAACCAGAAAGAACTTTCCTAGGCTCAAAACATAACCATCTTCTCTGCATAACTTAAGTGTGTGAGATTTTACATTAGCTAATAAAAATCACATGGACTGTAAATGCATGCGACACCATATGTACATGACTTTTGTTTGTTAAATTGTGTGTAAGGTTTATAGTGTGATTTTTCCTGTTGTGAATATGTTGGGTCAATATGTACTTAATTCTAGGTTTTCTTTTTTATGTAAGTTCTTGGATATTAGGTGCGCTGTGCAGTGATGTGTGTATATGTATTTAATCCTTTCAGGGTCTAGAGGCCAAATTTCAAAGTATGCACCAGGTTCCAAGAATTTTCAAAAAATAATTTTATTTTTTCTTTTGAAATGGTAGAGAATCTCTTTCTGAAGGCAATAAAACAAAAAGTATGAAATTTGATGGAAAATTGATGAAATTATGCTCGCGAATTTTGATGTCGGCGATATTTATGCATCAGCGATTTTGCCGACCTTGACTCCTATTTTAGGCCAATTACAGTATTAATTGACCTCATCGCTCTAGGGCCGTGAGGTTGTGCTGCGCCCTGCTCCTGCATTCGTCACTCAGCCTTGGTGGAGGACGGACGTTGGCGGTTGAGCTAGCACTTGTTGGTAGCACTGAGTGATTTTCACAAAATGGCGCAGGCTATCAGGCGGAGAATCAACACTGTGTGTATTGAGGTGTTGAAAGGAGCGGTTTATCAAACCAATGCTTCTGTTATGCTGCCTGCTATACTACGGGATACCTACTGCATCAACAAAGACGATCTGTATGGTATTGCCTTAAATGGAGCAACAAGGATCTTTGTGAAATTTGTGACGGCTGCGACATATGACAAGATGGTGGAAAAATACCAAGACGTGTGTATGAAGGTTAATCCTGGTTTGGAAGTACGAATGAGGGACGTATCCAAGTATTATACTTGGGTAAAGTTACGAAATGTCCCATTTGAAGCGGATGAAGATATAAAAGCAACATTCAACGAGTATGGTGTTATACATCAGGCATCAGTTGGAAGGTGGTCTGATGATATGTATGCTGGACTGCGTGAGGGCTCCTTTACCCTCAAAATGTCTTTGCGCAAATCTATACCATCATATGTGACTCTTGAGTGACTTTAGAATACAGGTACATGTATATGTAACATATGCGGGGCAAAGACGAACCTGTAGACTGTGTGGAGCCTTTGATCATATGGCAGCAATGTGTCCTCGTCGATCGACACCTGAGAAATATGGAGAGGGAAAAGGTGTGTGGAAGGAGAGAGAGGTGACGACCCAGTCTACAGGGGAGCATCTTCAAGATCATAGACCATGGAGTAAAATCGTGGAGGACAATCCGGAAGAATGTGTAACATTACCGGAGGTCTCTCAGGTTATTGAGAATATGCGTATGGAGGATGAGGCGAGACGAGTGGAATTGGGTAGTCAGGTTACGGCTACAATAGATACTGTTATTCAAGAATTCTTAGGTAATCAGAATGAGGACGAGACACTAAGCATGGTGTCAGATGGGAAACTTATAGGTGAGGAAGGAATTCAAGAGGTGAGTAATGTGGGTGATGGGGATAGGCAAACAGGATTAGTGAGGTTGTGGTTGAAGTACACAACGTAGAATGTGAAGATGAGGGAATGCACATAGTAGAGGCATCATGTAAGAGAGAGGCAGGGGCTTCTGATAGTGATGATGTCCTCACACCAGCGCAACGAACTGGTAAGAAACTATCAGTGGATGTGCAAAAAAACGTAACAGGGGGGGGAAAGGGGCAGAGGAAAGGTGAGGCAAAGAAAGGACAATGTGAAAAGAATGTTCAGCAAAAATGTAAGGAAACGCAAGGATATCGGTCGATTGGTAAGCCCCTGATAGCATTTTTAAGTGTCTAACCTTAAATGTTAACGGCCTAAGGGCTGATGTAAAGCATAAGATATTTAGTGATTTTTTAAAGAGACTTGGCATACAAGTAGTATTTTTACAAGAGCATAATTTTAGGTATGGAAGGGATTTGTTGGTAGACGGATATAAAGTTTATGCTGGGTATACTGGGAAGCTTAAGGGAGGTGCTGCTGTTTTAATAGCTGAGACCAGTCCTTTCCAATTGTTACATTGGGAAGAAGGGGGAGATGGGAGAATAGTGAGGGTGGATGGGACATGGGGTGGGGTACGTGTGTGTTTTGAGAGTGTATACATGCCGGCGGACAGTAATAGACGTGTTAAAGAGGAATTTGTAAGGGACACACTAATTTATCATATGCGGGGTTTACCTGTTTATTCATTATTTGGAGGGGATTGGAATAGTGTGATACGTAGAAAAGATGTGGAGCCGAGGGATGCAGGGTGTGTTTTGGGGGTCCTACGAGATGTTTTAGGGGGAGCTGGCTTCGCGGATGTAGTGAGGGGGGAGGGGTGGAACGTGGAGCATACTTATGTGAGGAGAGGCTATGCAGCACGACTAGATCGTATTTATGCTTCTCCCGGGTTACAGGTGGCTACTACAGAAACTATAAATGTAGTGTTTTCAGATCATAGAGGAGTGGTCGTGGATGTGGGATGGGGAGGTTTACCAAAGCGTTACGTGAGTTATTGGAAACTTAATGTGAGATTGTTAGATGAGCTGGAGGACGGTGATAGTTTTGTTGAGTGGTGGACAAAGGAGTGGACCAAGGGGAGAAAAGGAGGTGATATACTACGACGGTGGAAGGAATATGCCAAACCAGGAATCAAAAATTTTTATACGAGGAAAGGAAAGGAGGTAAGTCAATGGAAATATGGCTTACAGAGATATTTGGAAGGGCAGCTGAAACAGTGCTATGAAGGATTTAGTGGGGTTTATCCAGTACAAGAGATTGAGGGCATCAAAGCGCAATTAATGGAAATGCAGAATGCAAGATTTGATGGTGAGAGAATGAGAGGTGGATTGGAAGATGTTTTATGGGGAGATAAGCCATCCGCCTGTGTATTGCGGCGATTAAAGACGCGACAGAAGACAATGACTATGATGAAGTTGGACGTACATACGGATGTGGGAGGGTATACGATGGGACAGAGGTTAGTAACTACGGAAAGTATGAGTGGTTATGCTGATAAGTGGTTTGAGATATATATGAGAGGGGGAAACAGGAAGATAGCAGATATGAAGATTTTAGAGAAGGGGATACAGAGAAACCTAGAGTCAGCAGATAGAGCGATGATAGAAGGGCCTATAGATGAAGAAGTGTGGACGGCTTTAAAAGGGATGAGTGTCGGGAAAGCACCTGGGATAGATGGAATCCCAAATGAATTTTATTTGAGCAACTGGGATGTCATGAAGGAATTCTTGGTGCAGTTGATGAATGTAATGAAGGATAAGAGAAGCATGAGTCTAACACAAAGGACAGGTGTAGTAGTTATGGTTCCAAAGGGGGGAGTACAGAATAGCATCCTAGATTATAGAGGTTTATCATTAATGTGTGGGGATTATAAATTGTTTGCCAGGGTGTTAGGTAATAGATTGCGTAAAGTAATTGGGAAGGTTATAGATGGGGGACAGATGGGTGTGCCAGGGAGAACAATGTTTAGTGGGCATGGGAGGATAAAAGGTTATATAGAGGAGCGTAGGATGGATGGTGGAGGTGTTCTTGCTTTGGATTGGAAGGCGGCTTATGATTGTGTAGAGAGAGAGACATTATGGATGATCATGAGGAAGATTGGGTTCGGTGAGGAAATTGTGCAGTGGGCGGGAACTTTATATAGAGGTGCAGAAATACGAGTGCAAATAAATGGAAGGGTGGGGAAGATGGTTAGTATGGGTAGGGGGCTGAGGCAGGGATGCCCCATGTCTCAGATCCTATTTGCATGTATGCAAGACCCATTATATAGGTTGATAAATGTAGGAGTAAGGGAGGGGGAGGTAAGACTTAGGGGTGCTACGGGTATAGTTGGTTATGTGGATGACACTACGGTCTTAGTGGGGGGAGAGGAGGGGTTAAAGAATGCAAGTAGAATTGTTGAAATATTTAGTGGAGCAACAGGTATGAATGTTAACCCTTTGACTGTCGCGGCCGTATATATACGTTCGCGAGGTACCATGTTTGACGTATATATACTCATAAATTCTAGCGGCTTCAAATCAGGCAGGAGAAAGCTAGTAGGCCCACATGTGAGAGAATGGGTCTGTGTGGTCAGTGTGCACCACATAAAAAAAATCCTGGAGCACGCAGTGCATAATGAGAAAAAAAACTCCGACCGTTTTTTTTTAATTAAAATGCCGACTTTGTGGTCTATTTTCATATAGTATTTGTGGTTGTATTCTCGTTTTCTTGGTCTCATTTGATAGAATGGAAACTATATTATAGAAATGGAGGTGATTTTGATTAATTTTACTATAAAAAGAACCTGGAAATGGAGCACAAAGTACAGGAAATGTTTGATTTTTGCCGATGTTCAAAAGTAAACAAATGATGTCATTGTCCAATAAATGTCCAAATAGCCATTCTAATACGCAGTCATGAATGGGTTGATGTAATTTTTACAATTATTACAGTATTGCAGTAGTCTGCATAACAGTAAATCTTCTATTTTTTGTTTGAATAAAATTTCAAAATAAAAAGCAAGAGTAATATCACAGGGACCTGGAGACATGACTGATGAACAAAGAAAATGTTATTTTAGAGCCAGGAATGTCTGCATTGTTCATTCTGGACCTTATTTTGAAATTGTCGTATTTTTTAATTTTCGTGAAATTGGCCAAATTGCAAATTTCTGACCATGTTATTGGGTAGTTGAAATCGGTAAATGGGCAGTTTCTTGTACTCAATCGATAGAAAAAATAGAGTTCTGAAGAAATAGTTATGAGTTTGGTTGACTGGAATAACGGAATTAGCCGAAAATAGGGCTCAAAGTGGGCGAAATTGCCGATTTTTAAATATCGCCGAAGTCGCTAACTTCGCGAGAGCGTAATTCCGTCAGTTTTCCATCAAATTTCGTTTTTTTGGTGTCTTTACAATCGGGAAAAGATTCTCTATCATTTCATAAGAAAAAATAATTTTTTTTTTTTTTAAATTTTGCGACACCAGGAGACACCTCAGGATTTGGGGTTGCGACAGTCAAAGGGTTAATAGTGAGAAGTCGAAATTACTGGAGGTGGGGTCATGGGTGGGAGGGGAACTGGGAAAAAAGTATGGATGGCAGGTAGTAGAGCAGATAAAAATTTGTGGAGTATTGTACAGAGGGGCAGCGCAGGGGGCTAGAGAGGCAAATTCTAAAAGGGTAGTGCAAAGAGTATTGCTTAGGTTAGGGGGAATAAGACCGAGTGGTTTGACTATACAACAGAGAGTCATTGTAGTTAATACACTCATATATCCTAAATTGTGGCACGTGGCTGTGGTGTACCCATTGATGGCGAAAGACGTGCGGCAAGTGCAAAGGAAAGTACTGAATTTTATATGGGGATATGGTTGTCATTGGCTGAGGCAAACGGTTGTAATGACACCGCTGGCAAAGGGGGGTTTAGGTTTAATTCCTTTGGATAGCAGACTGAAGAGCATGTACGTGAAGCATTGTTATCTGAGATTGGGTGGGGAACGTGGTGTCAGAGTGAGGGATGTGATGGAAGATGTGAGGCGATGGTGGTGGGGTAGGGACTTAGAGGAGTGTATGAGTATGTTGAGATACTTATTACAAGTAAGAAATCCGGAAAATGTAACGGCGTGTGTTTTGGGGAGGTTGGTAAGGGTTCAAGAGGTGTTGGAAGGGGAGACTTTTTCCATTATATAATTGGACACGAATCTGGGGAGACTTCAGTAAGTTACGGGTGAAGTCAAGGGTGAGGGAAACTATGTATAGGTTTTTACATGGGATTTTGCCAACTAAAGTACGACTGTATCAGATGGGAATTTTGCAGTCTCAATGTTGTGTTTTGTGTGGGGGGGAGGAAACAGCATATCATGTGGTGTATTTCTGTGAGCATATTGAGAGGGCACGTCTATGGTTTCGCAGAGTGTTGGATATGGTGGGTGGGAGTAGGTTAGTGGTATTAAGGGCACCGAGTTTGGATATAGAGGGAGTGGGAGATAGTGTGAGGAGGGCCGTCATGTATTTAGTGGCAGATTATGTCTATATATCGTGGGCGATGAGGGAGGTGGGGGGGGAGGAACGAACAAGGGCTTTAGCAGGACATTTCTATAAAACAAAGTGTATAAATGAGGTAATGTATGGACGTAGATGGGCTATAGATTTTCCGGTATCGTATAGAGGTATGACTGTGAGAGGGTCGAGCGAATTAGTGTTGTAATGGCTGGGAGGACTGGTCTCTGTAAAAGGGGGGAGGGAAAAATGAATTACATGGATATAGAATATCATGATTATTAAGCATAGTTTCTTGAGAAGCAAGAGGCGGCTTATCAATTCGATTGGGGGATATAATGTTGTATTATTAACCATAGCGTGTGAAAGAGCAAGTCTAAAATTGCTCTGAAACATGTCAATAAACATTTAGAATTTGTTGAACAAGACAATACGTGTTTAATAATATACATTCTTGGTACATGTATATGTAATACAAGTGTGTTTTTCAATATCCAGTGTACAGTTATCATATTGTTTGACATTGTTCACTATAGTAAAGCAGTGTTATTATTCATATATTGTCATAAAGTATAATAGTTGTCAGTATTTTAAAAGTTTTTTGAATAGTTTTAAGATGTTGTGGAGTCTATATTTCATGTCAGCTCATTGATAAACATTCAAGTGTATAGCGAATATGTAATTTCATTTATTTCTGTGGAGGACCTGCTAAGGCTTCTTTTATTTATTAATGCACTGTAATGTTTTAAACTAAAAATGAGAATGTATGGTGTATATAAAACAGTTAAAGTACATGTTCACCATTGTGGTTCAGCGCAACTTTTTGAGTATAATAATAACAACAACGTAAATGTTGGGGGGGGGGTGAGTCACTAGTATTGTAAGTGCGTTGTGTCATTTTACATTATGAAAAAAAAAAAAAACAGTAATGGAAGCACTGTATATTTTGAAGTAGTGTGTTAGTTATGTAGTTAGGTGTATATCAGAATCATTATGAATAGTATTACTTAGTGGACCGGAACAGAGCCACTGAAAATGCCTCTTTTTATATATATTTATATCACATTTATATACGTAACTATCTACGTATATTGTATCAACTGCTTTAAATAAAATATAAAAAAAAATTACAGTATTCCAGTCAAACAAATTCTTAGCTATTTCACTAGTATTACTTCTATTCTGTCGATTGAGCACAAGAAATCGCCAAGTCAACTGTTTCAACAACAAAATAAAGTGACCGGAAATTGGTAATTTGGCCAATTTAATGCAAAGTTCAAAATATTCCAATTTCAAAATAGGGTCCAGAATAAACAATACAGGCATTCCTGGCACTAAACTAACATTTCCTCTGTTCATTAGTTATGTTTTCAGGCTTTACAAATGAATTCCATTTTGATTTTTTATTCACATAATGAATTTTTATTGAAACCAAACAATAGAAGATTTACTGTTATGCAATACTGTAATAATTGTATAAATAATATCACCACATTTGTGAATGTATATTAGACCCACCAGCTGTCATGTATTAGACTTGTGAGGTCATTTGTTTACTCTTGAGCATCGGCAAAAATTTAACATTTCTGCTACTTTGAGCTCAGTTTCAAGCCATTTCCAGTACTGAAAACCAGTCAAAATCATCTCTATTTCTGTAGTATATCTTTCATTCTATCAAATGTGACCAAGAAATTGCAAATACAACTTTAAAAAACATACGAAAAAACACTGCAAAGTCGCTGTTTTAATCGAAAATTACAGTCTGTTTTTTTTATCTATGCACTGTGTGCTGCAGGATTTGTTTTATGTAGTGCACACATACCACATAGATGTTTTCTCTCATATCTAGGCCCAGATTTACTGCTCACAGCTTATCAGAGTGAGTTGAGCTCATGGCGTAGATCTATGGTTTGGACCCTGCATGTAAAGCCGTAGATCTATGGCACGGACCCTGAAAGGGTTAAGGCCTATATAAAAACTTACTTTTATTTTTTTTAGTATAACCTAACCTAACTGATAATTTGACAGCTGGTCTAGGTTAGGTTCGAGTTTGTAGGGTTGGGTTATGTCATTAAACTTAGTAAACAAATTAAGCTTGTTTCCTACTTGTGTATAATATAACTGTCTCCGTTGTGCAACCCACTTGATAAAAAAAATGTATGTAAATGATATTCTATTTTTCCTATTATTGCCTAAATAAACAATTTGCACAACAATTAGCTATTTTTCCCCCTGCAATAGATAACATGTTATTTGTAATGTAAAATGTTAACAGATTTCTGTCCTGTGAAATTGTACATAATGACCATGTGTGTTTAAATATTTAAGTTGCAGCGTGTGGTGTGTTGTGGGTGTAGGTGATAGCTGAAATAAAAAAATAAGAAAAAGTTGGTCAAAAAAGTCACAGCAAATTTGATTAATTTGAGCTTGGTTAGGGTAGGTTCAGGCTGGGTTAAGTTATGTTAGGTTAAAGTTAGATTAATTAGGTTTGCTGGCACTATGTCCAACTACAGGCACTCTTGACAATTTTTAATGTGACTTTTTTTTTTTTTTCATATCCAAAATTGTCTTTGCTTCCATGACTTTCGTCACTGGTTACTTTCTAAATGGTGTGCTGTATTCACAATATAACGTGTGTGGTGCATGGTATGCATAGAGCATGGTGCATCTCTATGGGTTGTACATATTCATTCATTAGTGATTTGCTGGTACTTCCGGCCCGGGTCTTCTCCAGATGGCGACCCGGCGCGTGGTGCATATATGTGTGACACCATAGACTAAATACACAATCCATAGACAGCACACTATACAGTAGGGCCCCACTTATACGGCAGGGTAGGTTCTACACTACTGCAGGAAAGGGGACATCGCTGAAAAGCAGAACACCATTTTTTCCACTTATAAATGCATATAAATGCCAGATAACAAGTTTACACTAACATATATTAAATTAGCAATAGAACTAGGCATTAAAAACAATAAAAAGTAAAATACACACAGTACACTCATTATTTACCTTAAAAATTTGTAGTCTTAATGTAGGGTGAGGTGAGTAAACGAGGTAAAACGAATAAACGAGAGAGAGAGTTAGAGAGAGAGAGAGAGAGAGAGAGAGAGAGAGAGCTAGAGAGAGAGTGAGTGAGTTAGAGATAGTTTTATAGAGATATATATAGATATATAGATACAGATAGAGAAAATAGAGAGAGAGAGAGAGAGAGAGAGAGAGAGAGAGATGTGGAGGATGTAAACAAACAGACGAACGCATCTGGTTTCGGTTGATACACGTTCATCAACATGTAACGTCTCATATTTGTTAATTTATTCTACTGTGGGGTGTATTTATCGTGTTTACATGTTACGTAGCATGTTTATTGTATAATTTTGAAAAAATATCATAGATGGATTAATGGAAATGTTTATACTAACGTAATATGTAAAATTTAATGCGCCTCAGTGATTATTATTTTGTATTATTACCATCATTATTATTAATATGAGTTCTCAAGACTAATAAGACACTTAGTGATTTTAATGTGTACCCACATGCCAGCACAATGTGCAAGTTTATTTAGGTACAGGTACACATAGGTATAATTATCAGAGTATACAATGGTACCCCAAGTTTCAGCCATAATTCTTTCCAGAAAGTTGTTCGAGTGCCGTTGCCGAATGACTTTGTTTCCATAAGGAATAGTGTAAATTAAATTAGTCTGTTTCAGACCCCAAAAATACACTTACAGAAACACAATAATACATTTGCATAATTGTTCGAGTTGGGAGCTGTACGAAACTCGGTGTACCACTATATATAAAACATGAAATAGCTTTAAAACACTTGAAATTATGGAATGTTTTCAGACATAATCGGGAGATGCGGTGCTCATAGAGAATGTAAACAAACTGGGTGGGGCACGGTGACTGTATTAGAAAGTCAGGTGGGGGAGTCGTATAGCAGAACACCATAAAGCGGGGCACACTACTGGATACCTGGAGGTTATTCCGGGGATCAACGCCCCCGCGGCCCGGTCCATGACCAGGCCTCCCGATGGATCAGGGCCTGATCAACTAGGCTGTTACTGCTGGCCGCACGCAGTCCAACGTACGAGCCACAGCCCGGCTGATCTGGCACCGACTTTAGGTATCTGTCCAGCTCTCTCTTGAAGGCAGCCAGGGGTTTATTGGCAATTCCCCTAATGCTTGATGGGAGGCTGTTGAACAGTTTTGGGCCCCAGACACTTATGGTGTTTTCCCTTAGTGTACCAATGGCGCCCCTACTTTTTATTGGGGGCATTTTGCATCGCCTGTCCAGTCTTTTACTTTCGTAGGGAGTGATTTCTGTGTGCAGATTTGGGACCATTCCTTCCAAGATTTTCCAAGTGTAGATTATGATATCTCTCTCCTTCCTGCGTTCCAACGAGTACAAGTCAAGTGCTTCCAAGCGTTCCCAGTAGTTAAGGTGCTTGACAGAACTTATACGTGCAGTAAAGGATCTCTGTACACTCTCTAGATCTGCGATTTCACCTGCTTTGAATGGAGATGTTAATGTACAGCAGTATTCCAGCCTAGAGAGAACAAGTGATTTGAAAAGGATCATCATGGGCTTGGCATCTCTCGTTTTGAAAGTTCTCATTATCCATCCTATCATTTTCTTTGCACGTGCGATCGTGGCACTGTTGTGATCCTTGAAAGTGAGATCCTCAGACATTACTACTCCCAGGTCCCTTACGTTATTTTTCCGCTCTATTGTATGGCCGGAGTCAGTAGTATACTCTGTTCTAGTTATTATCTCCTCCAGTTTTCCATAACGGAGTAGTTGGAATTTGTCCTCATTGAACATCATATTGTTTACCGTTGCCCACTGGAAAACTTTGTTTATATCTTCATGGAGGTTAACCGCGTCCTCAGCAGATGACAGCCTCATGCAGATCCTAGTATCATCCGCAAAGGATGATACGGTGCTGTGGTGTATATCTCTGTTTATGTCTGATATGAGGATAAGGAATAAGATGGGGGCGAGTACTGTGCCTTGTGGAACAGAGCTCTTCACTATGGCAGCCTCCGATTTAACTCTGTTGACCACTACTCTTTGTGTTCGATTTGTTAGGAAGTTGAAGATCCATCTCCCCACTTTCCCAGTTATTCCTTTAGCACGTATTTTATGGGCTATTACGCCATGATCGCATTTGTCAAATGCTTTTGCAAAGTCTGTGTATATTACATCTGCATTCTGATTTTCTTCCAGTGCATCCAAGGCCATGTCATAGTGATCCAGTAGTTGTGAGAGGCAGGAGCGACCTGCCCTGAACCCATGTTGCCCTGGATTGTGCAGATTTTGGGAATCCAGGTGATTTGCAATCCTGCTTCCTAGCACTCTTTCAAAGATTTTTGTGATGTGGGACGTCAGAGCTATTGGTCTATAGTTCTTAGCTAATGCTTTGCTGCCACCTTTATGGAGTGGGGCTATATCCGTTGTTTTAAGTGACTGTGGAATTTCACCCATGTCCAAGCTCCTCCTCCATAGTGTACTTAGGGCACGCGAGAGGGGTTTCTTGCAGTTCTTAATGAAAACAGAGTTCCACGAGTCTGGGCCCGGGGCTGAGTGCATAGGCATGTTGTCAGTGGCTTTTTCGAAATCTATCGGAGTTAGGGTAATGTCGGAAATCTGGCATACATTTATGGAGTTTTGAGGCGCATTCATGAAGAAATCATTTGGGTCGTCGATCCTCAGACCGATTAGTGGTTCACTAAACACAGAGTCGTACTGGGATTTCAATATTTCACTCATTTCCTTGTTGTCATCTGTGTAAGTCCCATCCTGTCTGAGCAAGGGCCCGATACTAGATGTGGTATGTGCCTTGTTTTTGGCATATGAAAAGAAATATTTTGAATTTCTTTCAATTTCACTAATAGCTTTAAGCTCCTCCTGCCTCTCCTGGTTCCTGTAAGAGTCATTTAGCTTACGTTCGATAGTTTCCACTTCCCTGGTCAGCGCCTCCTTTCGTGTATCAGATATTCTAGCACTCCTGAGGAGCTCAGTGACTCTTCGTCGTCTTCTGTAGAGGGAGCGTCTTTTTCTCTCCAGTTTACTCCTGCTCTTCTTCTTTCTTAGGGGAATATGCCTAGAACATGCTTCAGCTACCAGGAAGTTGATCCTTTCAAGGCACTGGTTTGGATCCATGTCATTTAAGACATCTTCCCAACATGTTTCGTTTAGAACATGGTTTACCTGGTCCCAGTTGATGTTCTTGTTGTTGAAATTGTATTTTGTGAAGACACCTTCACAGGTACATGCATTCTGCTGTTCAGGACCCCTATGCATGTACGTCTGGACTTCGATTAGATTGTGATCGGAATTAGTTGTTTTTGATATTCTTATGTCTCTTATCAGGTCCTCATTATTTGTGAAGATAAGGTCAAGTGTGCTTTCTAGTCTTGTTGGCTCCACTATCTGCTGGCTTAAGGTGTGTTTTTCGCAGAGACTTAGTAGCTCATGTGTGTGTGACCTTTCATCTGCGCTACCTCCGGGGATTGTTTCAGCTATAACATTATTTGCTACATTCTTCCATTTTGTATGCCTTAGGTTGAAATCACCAAGCAGTAAGATGTTTGGGGATGGAGCTGGAAGGTTTTCCAAACAGTAATTGATTTTCAGTAGCTGTTCCTTGAACTGTTGTGAGGTTGCATCTGGTGGCTTGTATACAACCACAATGACTAGGTTTTGGTTCTCGATCTTTATTGATAGAACTTCAACTACCTCATTTGTGGTGTTCAGCAACTCCATGCAGATGAGGGACTCTTTGACATACAGGCCAACCCCCCCTTGTTGCCTGTTTTTTCTGTCGCATCTAAAAAGGTTGTAACCACTTATCCATATTTCACTGTCAAAGTGATCTTTTGTGTGAGTCTCTGTGAAGGCTGCAAACATTGCATTAGACTCCACTAGAAGTCCACTGATAAAAGATATTTTGTTGTTGGTGGATGGCTTAAGGCCGTGTATATTAGCAAATATGAACGAGGTTGTATTCTGTGTTTGTTGGGGGGATTTTGTTATTGGCATCAGTAGTTGTAATTCTGGAGGGCCATGGGTGACCACTGGCTGTGCCTCCAGTCCAACAAGGCTCCAAGGTGGTGGACTATTTTTGTTATTTCCTTCCATTTTCTTTTTTCGTTTCCTGCCACTAAAAAATCACCTGGAGTTGGGTTGTCGTAGCTACTATTGTTTGTCTTGTGGGGTCTGTGCCTCCTGGTCCCTTTTAGATGGTATGCAGGGCACTCGATGTTGTAACACTGCTTCTGGAGGACCGAGGAGTGGCACATTTTTTGGTGAAAGAAAGTACAGGAAGAAGAACGACACACTCCTTTAGACAGGAGGTCGCTACATTTTTTGGGATGGTCAAAGTTGCATGTCCCATTTTTTTCCCCTGTTATTCCATGCTTACAGATGCCCCAAGCATAATATTTGCACAAATTCACCTTTGGTTGAGAATTGTTGGGAGGTGTGTTGTCAATTTCTGCAGGTTCTGGGACTGCACTATAATCCTCAGTATCCAAGCCAGGGTCACCCCATCCTGGATTCCATCTACTTTCCCCAGTAGAGGAAGAAGGAGGAGACTCCTCTCCAACATCTGTACTGTGGGCCACGGTCTTGTGCAATGATGGTTGTATATTTACGGTTTTAGATGGTTGTATATTTACTGTTTTTGTGGTGGTTTGGGTAGTGTCCCTAGGAGAGTCTGGGCTGACAGTAAGGCTGGGGGCTGGGTCTGGGTCAGCACTGGGGCTGGGGGCTGGGGCTGGGTCTGGGGCTGGGGCTGGGTCTGGGTCTGGGTCAGCGGCTGGGCCTGGGCCAGCACCAGCACTGTGGGTATTTGTGCTATGACTGGGGGAGCCTGGGCCAGCACCAGCACTGTGGGTATTGGTGCTATGCCTGGGGGAGCCTGGGCCAGCACCAGCACCAGCACTGTGGGTATTAGTGCTATGCCTGGGGGAGCCTGGGCCAGCACCAGCACTGTGGGTATTAGTGCTATGACTGGGGGAGCCTGGGCCAGCACCAGCACTGTGGGTATTGGTGCTATGAATGGGGGAGCCTGGGCCAGCACCAGCACTGTGGGTATTAGTGCTATGACTGGGGGATGGGTCTGGCTTAGCACCATGTGGGTGACTAGATAGTTTCGAGTCATCTGTTGTGGTATGGACATTCTGCATTTTTTGATACACTATCTCTTGCTCCCATTTTTTATATATTTTTGGTAGACTATCCAAGAGGTCATCCTTGTTTTCTTGATTATTTTTATCATTGTATACATGCAAAAAATGTATACAGCCTCCTCACTTAGCGACGGAGTTCCGTTCCTAAGACCACGTCATTAAATGAATTTGTTGCTAAGTGAGGAGCATACTATAATTGTAGTGGGGTTGTGTCAACCATCTTTGATGTTGTTTTAATGTCATCTCTGCACCATTTATAACATTTCTGGTATATTTTTAAGTGTTTATACAGTAGTATAGTATAGGTTTATTTCAATATATAGTAATATATTGAAATAAACAGAATAGAGGAAATCAACTTTGATATACATTATTTAGGTATAAATACTGTTCAGAGAGCCCGTCGTATGTCTGAGGCATCGTTAAATGAGTACTTTTCTAAGTGAGGAGAGCCTGTACTATACTCAACACCCTAAATTCATATCATATGTACTCGCTATATACTTTCATATACAACATACCATATATACACACACCATGTATCACATACACAAGACACCCTATTCATACCACTATGTTGTGTATACAGTGTGTTGTGCACATGTTGTCATACGTTTTGTGTACAGTAAGACCCCGCTTTACGGCATTCTGTTAATACGGCCGTTTCAAATTATGACCAAAACTTTCTATACGGCGAGCGGTCTTTCAAACACTGTGCGTGCCACCCAACTTGTTTACATTCTCTGGGAGCACATCTCTCTATTATGGAATAATAATCACACTTGGGCACATTAAATGTCTTATTTTACGTCAGTATAGACATTTTTATTAATCCATCTATGATATTTTCTTCAAAATTATATAAGAAACACGTTACATAGCATATAAACATGCTGTTGATATGCTATGGAGCTGTGGTTGCAGGGCGGAGGGAAAACATTACGTAATAATAATAATAATCACTCTTGGGTACGTTAAATGTCTTATTTTACATTAATATAGACATTTTCATTAATCCATCTATGATATTTTCTTCAGAATTGTATAAGAAGAATGTTTACATAGCATATAAGCATGCTGTGTTTATATAAACATGCTATGTAGGTGTGTAACCCAGGCGGACTACGTACATACCTACATTATTATTATAACTCTAAATAATTATTCTTATGTGTACCTGTACCTAAGTAAACTTACTGTGCTAGTATGCAGGTACACATTAAAATCACTAAGAGTGTCTTATTAGTCTTGAAGACACCATGTTAATAATAATAATAATAATAATAATAATAATAATAATCACTGAGGCACATTAAATATGTATAAAATTTTCATTAATCAGTCTATGGTATTTTCTTCAAAATTATATAAGAAACATGTTACATAGCATATAAACGTGCTATGTAGATAGGTGTAGGTATGTAGCCCAGGTGGACTACATACCTACATTATTATTACATGTATAACTAAAACCATGTGCATCAGGCTGGTTTGTTTACAAAACTTGTGAACCTATTACTCTCTCATGTACTCATTCTCTCTCTCGTTTATTCATTTTATCTTGTTTACTCGCCTCACATCCTACATTAAGACTACAAATATTTCAAGGTAAGTAATGAGTGTACTGTATATGCATTTTATCGCTCTAGGGCACTTCAAATGCCTAGTATATAGAGTGGGTGGGGGCCAGATTTGGTTGATACCTACCACAGTTTGATACCTACCTACCCTACTATTCACCTTGCACCCTATATTAAGATCATTAAGACTCAAAATATTTTAAGGTATGTAATGAGTGCACACTAAATGCATTTTATCGCTCTAGGGATCTTTAAATGTCAAAATATATTAGGTGTGGGTGGGGTTGGGTAGTTTGGCCTGGCTGGCTGCCATACCTACCACACCTAGCTTCTTACAATAAACACTACTCACTTCTTGCCCTACATTAAGACTACAAATATTTTGAGGTAAGTAATTAGTACTGTGTGTGTATTTTACTTTTTATTGTTTTTTTAATGCCTTGTTCTATTGCTAACTTAATACACCAGCATCCGACTTACGACCTGCTCGACTTATGACCACTCAACTTACGACCGTGTTTTTTATGCCAAATTTCTGGGAAATAAACAACTATTTGTGTTGTACACAGTGTTTATTCTAAACCTTACAGTATAAAATACAGTACTAACAGCATAAAAAGTAAAGTAAAACCTGAAATACCAAAATAAAACAATAAAATAAAGTCAATACAAAAATGTTTTGTTGATATTCAGTAGTAAAGTTCGACTTATGACCATTTCGACTTACGACCAGTTTCTCGGAACCGAACTCGGTCGTAAGTCAGATGGTAGGTGTATATGTTAGTGTAAACTTATTATCTGACATTTATAAGTGGAAAAAAATGGTGTTCTGCTTTCTGGTGATGTCTGCTTTCCGGCAGTAGCCTGGAACCTAACCTGCCGTATAAGTGGGGCCCTACTGTATGTTACTATATTTAAGGTGTGTGGTACATAATATGTATGGTGCGTGTTCATGTGATGCAGTATATATATTGTGTATAGTATTGATGTAATTATAGTACAGGTGCGCCATCACAAATCCGGCAATCAGACATCTGGTTCCATCAGTTATTTGGCACTAATTTCAGCTAGCATAATTTGAAATTTCCAGGGTCACCACACCAACCTGCTGGTACTGTTTGGTCGTGCTACTTGCTGCATAAGTCATTCCAATTTCTTTTTTGCCATTTATTGTTACAACCTGCTTGCTTTTAGCCATAGCCATGGTTCCAATGAATAAAAGATATGTACACACAGTACATTGTCCACTAACCCTTTCAGGGTTGAGAGACCCTCTCCTAAACTTCTCAGGGTCGAAAATTTTTCGGGGAAAAAAAAAATTCTCATGAAAAGATAAAGCATATTTTCCCGATCATAATGACACCAAAAGTATGAAATTTGATGGAAAACTTACAGAATTATGCTCTCGCAAAGTTAGCAGTCTCGATGATGTTTACGCATCGGCGATTTCACCCACTTTCAGCCCTATTTTCGGCTAATTCCAGTGTACTAGTCGAAAAAAATCATAACTATTTCACTACAATTCCATTTTTTCTATCGAATGAGTACAAGAAAACGCCCATTTACCGATTTCAACTATCCAATAAAGTGGTCAGAAATTAGCAATTTTGCTAATTTCACACAAATTTCAAAATATGCCAATTTCCAGATAGGGTCCAAAATAAACCAGACAGACATTCCTGGCACTAAAATAACCTTTCCTCTGTTCATTAGTCATGTCCCCACGCCCCTCTTACATTTCTTTTGCTTTCCACTTTGAATTTTTATTCTCACAAAAAATGGAAGATTTACTGATATGTAGACTACTGCATTAGTGTAGAAATGGTATAAATAATATCAGCGCACTTGTGAAAGAATATTAGACTCGCCAGTTGACGTGTATTGGACACGTGGCATGATTTGTTTACTTTTGAACTTTGGTAAAAATCGAACATTTCTGCTAATTTGAGCTAATTTCAAGGTAATTTTCATTGTGAAACCAATCAAAATCATCTCAATTTCTGTAATATGTCTTCCATTCTATAAAATGAGACCAGGAAAACTAGAATACAACCATAAATACCATACGAAAATACAGTGCAAAGTCGCTGTTTTAAACCAAAAACACGGTCAAAGTTTTTTTTTTCTCATTACGCACTGTGTGCTGCAGGATGTGCACACTGACCACATAGACCCATTCTTTCATATGTAGGCCTACCAGCTTTCTCTTGCTAGATTTGAAGCCGCTAGAATTTATGTGTACTAGTACTTCAATAACCCTGGTGCGTAAGCCGTACTAGTACGTCAGAAACCCAGAAAGGATTAAAGATAAGGTGGCTTTGAAGCCACTGTTGGTTACCATGAGCTTAGTCTCGTGATGCAGGGGAATATGCTTTATTATTATGTTAATATCAACACTGTGGCTTACTTGCCTATCACAATTGATCTAATATGACATATTAAACAATATAAATAACAAAAGCATGTTAAATACTCCAGAATAAATAATTGGTATAATACCGAGCAGTTCGACGGAGGTATGAAGAGGATGTGGGATACAAGTACCATTCTCCTATCCCTGTCTTGGGGCTTATATTAGAGAAAACGGACTATAGCACAGGGCTAACTATGATATACACTCGTACTGCATCATAAAACTGAAACAGAAAAGCTATTTTCTCTACATAGATTATCACACACAGCACCATATGTGTAGAGAACCTAGGATAACCCAAAAAAGTCAAGACAGTAGCTTATTTCTAGTACCTAGCTTGGGCTAGCCATATATGATTTTTGGTAAATATTTGATTCCCAGCCAGGGTAGAAACATTGGGCGTGTTTCTTTGCACCTGTTATCTATGTTCACCCATCAGTAAATGGGTACCTGGGTGTTAGTGGACTGGTGTGGGTGTTATCCTGGGACACTGACCTAATTTGCCTGAAATACTTAGCATAGCAAGGGATTTTCTATATACAGGTCCGCCATCACAAATCCAGCAATCGGTTATTCGGTTCCTTCAGTTATTTGGCACTAATTTTGGCTAGCATAATTTCAAATTTCCAGGGTCACCACACCAACCTGCTGGTACTGTTTGGTGGCGCTACTTGCTGCATATGTCATTCCAATTTTTTTTCTCCATTTATTGTTTTAACCTGCTTACTTTTAGCCCTAGCCATGGTTCCAATGAATAAAAGAAATGCTTCTCATTATGTAAAGCACCTACACAGTACATTATCTGTTAAAGATAAGGTGACTTTGAAGCCACTGTCGGTTGCTATGAGCTCAGTCTCATGAAGCTGGAGAATATGCTTTATTATTACGCTAATATCAACACTACAGCTTATTTGCCTATCACAATTGATCTAATATGACATAAGAAACAATATAAGTAACATAAAACATGTTAAATACTCCAGAATGAATAATATTTGGCATAACACCGAGCAGTTCGACGGAGGTATGAAGAGGATATGGTAAAGAAATACCATTCTCCTATCCTTGTCTTGGTGGCTTATATTAGAGAAAACGGAGTATAGCACAGGGCTAACTATGATATACACTCTTACTGCACCATAAACATGAAACAAAAAAGTTATTTTCTCTCTATAGATTATCACACAGCAGCATATGTGTAGAGAACCTAGGATAACCCCAAAAAAGTCAATGTGGCTTATTTTTAGTACCTGGCTTGGATTAGCCATATATGATTTTTGGTAAATATTCGATTCCCAGCCAGGGTAGAAACATTAGGCGTGTTTCTTTACACCTGTTGTCTATGTTTACCCATCAGTAAATGGGTACCTGGGTGTTAGTCGACTAGTGTGGGTGTTATCCTGGGACACTGACCTAATTTTCTTGAAATACTCAGCATAACAAGTGCCTTTCTATACAGTAGTATGTCACTCGTATTGTAGATAGTGACCCTCGTATTGCAGATAGTCTTAATGACCCTCGTGTAGTAGAGTCTTTTCAGTATGATAATAAGATGTTATCTTCATTATAGAATAATAAGAAAATATTATAACATTTATATTATAATAGGTAAAAGGACCCCAATGGAAATAAGTCACTGTGTCTGACTTTTTTGGGTTATCCTAGGTTCTCTACACATATGCTGATATGTATGATAATTCTATGTAACTGTATTTGTGTATACCTGAATAAACTTACTTATTGATGTCAGCTAGGCCTGTATACCTTGTACATGTACGTTTAGTAAATAAAGATATTATATTATTATTGTTATTATTATTATTATTATTATTATTATTATTATTATTTTCTCAGTTGTTTGTTGGGTTATCTTATTCAAACTTGGGCAATGTATGATGAAAAGATACTTCTTCACGTACACCAAAAATGAAAGAAATCAGACCATAAATAGCGGAGTTCACTTCTCGGCCATTAGCGGCCGCTTAGTGGTGTATTTTTGTATAGTTGTTATGGTTATATTCTCATTTTTTCGGTCTCATTTGATAGAATGAAAGATATATTACAGAAATAGATATGATTTTGGTTGCTTTCATGACGAAAAGTACCTTGAAATTGCGCTCACAGTAGCAAAAATGTTCTGTTCTTTAGCGAAGCTCAAGAGTAAACAAATGACGTCACCGTCCAATACCTGTCTGCCTGCCAGTCCAAATTCCAGTACGGAGTCAAGAATGCATTGACATTATTTATACAATTATTTACTGTTATGCAGCAGTCTGCGTAACAGTAAATCTTTTATTTTTTTTGTGAATAAAAATTCCAAATGCTAAGCAAGAGTAATATAAGAGGGGCCTGGAGCTGTGACTAATGAACAGAGAAAATGTTACTTTAGTGCCAGGAATGTCTACATTGTTTATTCTGGACACTATTTTGAAATTGGCATCTGTTGAAATTTGTGTGAAATCGGCCAAATTGCCAATTTCTGACCACTTTATTGGATAGTTGAAATAAGTGAATGGGCGGTTTCTTGTACTCAGTTGACATACTAGAAGTAAATAAGTTTATTCAGATATACACAAATACAGTTACATAGATTATCATGCATAGCAGCGTATGTATAGAGAACCTAGGATAACCCAGAAAAGTCAAAGTGATTTATTTCCAGTACCTGGCTTGGGCTTGCCATATATGATTTTTGGTAAATATTTTTTTTTCTCGGTTGTTTGTTGGGCTATCTCATTGAAACTTGGGCAATGTATGATGGAAAAATGCTTCTTAACGTACAACAAAAATAAAAATGACAGACGATAAATAAGGGAGTTCACTTCTCAGCCGTTAGCCGCCTCTTTGCAGTATATTTTCGTATGGTTTTTATGGTTGTATTCTCATTTTTTGGACTCATTTGATATAATGGAAGATATATTACAGAAATAGACATGATTTTGATTGCTTTCATGACGAAAAGTACCTTGAAATTGAGCTCAAAGTAGCGGAAATGTTCGATTTTTGCCGATGTTCAATGAACTGTGTAAGTCAAATTGGTTAATTTTATTAAGTGTATTCTAATTTAACCACTCTGTAATTCGGCACACTACAGGTCCCAGTGATGCCGGATTTGTGATGGAGGACCTGTAGTAGTATGTCACTGATGTCAGCTAGGCCTGTATACCATGTACACATATGTGTAGTAAATAAAGATAATATTATTATTTTTTTTCTCAGTTGTTTGTTGGGCTATCTTATTGAAACTTGGGCAGTGTATGATGGAAAGATGCTTCTTAACGTACACCAAAAATGAAAGAAATCAGACCACAAATAACAGAGTTCACTTCTCAGTCATTAGTGGCCTTATAGCTGTATATTTTCATATGGTTTTTATGGTTGTATTCTCGTGGTTTTGTCTAGTTTGATAGAATGGAAGATATGATTTTGATTGCTTTCACAACGAAAAGTACCTTGAAATTGCACTCACAGTAGCTGAAATGTTCTATTCTTTAGTGATGTTCAAGAGTAAACAAATGACATCACTGTCCAATACGTGTGCGCCTGCCAGTCCAAATTCCAATACGCAGTCAAGAATGGGTTGACATTATACAATTATTACAATAATGCAGTAGTCTGCATAACAGTAAATCTTACATTTTTTGTGAATAAAAATTTCAAATGGTAAGCAAGAGTAATACAAGAGCGGCCTGGAGCCGTGACTAATGAACAGAGAAAATGTTATTTTAGTGCTAGGAATGTATGCATTGCTAATTCTGGACCCTATTTTGAAATTGGCATCTGTTGGAATTTGTGTGAAATTGGCCAAATTGCCAATTTCTGACCACTTTATTGGGTAGTTGAAATAGGTGAATGGGTGGTTTCTCATACTCCGTCGACAGAATAGAAGTGAGGAAGTAAGTAAGAGTATTCAGGTATACACAAATACAGTTACATAGATTATCATACACAGCAGCATATGTATAGAGAACCTAGGATAACCCAAAAAAAAAAAAAAACTCAGTGACTTATTTCCAGTACCTGGCTTGGGCTTGCCATATATGATTTTTAGTAAATATTTTTTTTTTCTCAGTTTGTTGGGCTATCTTATTGAAATTTGGGCATTGTATGATGAAAAGATGCTTCTTAACGTACACCAAAAATGAAAAAAAAAAAAAAGGACGATAAATAAGGGAGTTCGCTTCTCAGTCATTAGCCGCCTCTTTGCGGTATACAGTGGACCCCCGGATTATGAAATTAATCTGTTCCAGAGAGAGTGACTTATCCCGAATCTTGAGTTATTCTAAATTAATTTTCCCCATGAATATGTAATGGAAATCCAATTAATCCATTTCAGAAACC
>NC_091302.1:44620023-44677523 GCF_038502225.1 Cherax quadricarinatus | reverse complement strand
ACTGTGAAAAATATTCCTAGTATCCCCTCAGCTCCATTTATTCTTAATTCACAAATTGTGGCCTCTTGTTACATCTGGTCTCATTGCAGTTACATCAAGCTCTTTTAAGTAGTTTCATCAAATCCTTTATTGAGTTGATGCTTTATAGCTTTTGATTTAAAGTCATCATTATGTATAGCTTTGGGGTAATTTTGATTCAGTATTGGCCTTGATGCTACTGTATATTGTTTTCAAACTGTCTTTCAGCTTTCCTTCATATCCTTGTCTATGAGTTTCTTGGTTTTGTGTTTACACTGCTTTTTATCAGTTTGTGTGTGTTTTTTCTTTCCATGCCCTGTTAGACTTTTCTTTGGCCTCTTTGTATACTTGGTATTAACCTTTCTTTTGCCATTTTGCACTTTGGCTCCATTACCCCCATCTTGTATTGCTGTACCTTCTGTTAAAGGAACTGACTTATGCAGATCTTTTCCTGTATGGTTCATTGTCAAAATGATGTCGACTCAAGAAATGGGTTGAGTAAAAAATTCTGGTAATGATTATATGTAGCAATGTGAAATATAGTAACATGAAATTACAGTAAAGATTGATAAAACAGATATCAAATAGTGCTGTGTAATGGACAATATATATCTGGTCAGATGAAGGCTTGGTGGAATGGGCTAAGTCTGCTGCATAGAGACTGTGTGTTAGTGGTAGTGGCTCTGTTTGGTGGGCCTCCCACATAACAGACCAAGTCTACTATATAGAAATTTTGTTTGTTAATAGTAGTGTTTATATGTTGAGTAGGCTCCTAATACACTGGCCCAAATCAGCTGCATCAAGATAGTCTCATCAGTAGCATGTATATTTGGTAGGCCTCTCAGAATGTACAAGTCTGCTGCATCAGTCATTTTTATGGAAAGAATTTCTGTTTAACCCTTTGAAAAGAGTCCAGAGGCCAAATCTCAGTGTGACATCCAGGGTCCAAGAATTTTCAAATTTTTTTTTTATTTTTTCTTATGAAATGGTAGAGAATCTTTATCTGAAGGTAATAACACAAAAGGTACAAAATTTGATGGAATATTGACAAAATTACGCTCGTGAATTTTGCTGCGTCAGCGATATTTCCGCATCGATGATTTTGACTCGCATTTTGGCCAATTACACCTACAATCCGACTTACGACCTGCTCGACATATGACCACTCGACTTACGACCATGTTTATCCTAAACCTTACAGTATAAAATATAGTACTAACAGCATAAAAAGTAAAGTAAAAAATGAAATACCAAAATAAAACAATAAAATAAAGTCATTACAAAAATGTGATGTTGATATTCAGTAGTAAGGTTTGACTTGCGTCCATTTCGACTTGTGACCGGTTGGTTGGAACCAAGCTCTGTCGTAAGTCAGATGGTACCTATACATTATCCCAGTTAACCAAATTCTTAGCTATTTCACTAGTATTACTTCTATTTTATCGACTAAGCACAAGAAATAGCCCAGTCAGCTGTTTCAACTACCCAATAAAGTGATTGGAAATTGGTAATTTGGCCAGTTTAACACAAAGTTCAAAATATTCCAGTTTCAAAATAGGGTTCAGAATAAACAATGCAGGCATTCCTGGCACTAAACTAACATTTCCTCTGTTCATTAGTTATGTTTTCAGGCTTTACAAATGAATTCCATTTTGATTTTTTATTCACACAATGAATTTTTATTCAAACCAAAAAATAGAAGATTTACTGTCATGCAATATTGTAATAATTGTATAAATAATATCAACACATTCGTGAATGTATATTAGACCCACCAGCTGACATGTACATATTAGATGTGTGACATCAATTGTTTATTCTTGAACATCCGCAAAAATTGAACATTTCTGCTACTTTGAGCTCAGTTTCAAGCCATTTTCAACACTAAAACCAGTCAAAATCATCTCGGTTTCTGTAATATATCTTCCATTCTATCAAATGAGACAAAGAAATTGTGAATACAGCTGTAAAAAACATACGAAAAAACTTCAGATTCACTGTTTTAATTCAAAAAGTCGCATTCTTTTATGTTGTGCACACTCGCCGCATAGATGCATTCTCTTATATCTAGGCCCAAATTTACCACTTGCAGCTTATCTGAGTGAGCTGAGCTCAAGCCGTAGTTCTACGGCTTGGACCTAGGCTTCAATGCCGTAGAACTATGAGACGGACCATCAGAGGGTTAAGTAGACAGTCCTCCTTTCCTATATTAGTTTGTGTGTATCACTACATAAAACTTAAAATTTAGTAATAAAATTTGCAAAACTTAGGTGTTGGATGGAATGCTTAATAATGGTCTTTAACCCATTCAGTAGTTTGGATGATAGAAATTGTGTACAGTAAACCCTTCATTTAACAGACTTCAGAAATATAGTACAAAATCTTCTTGGTTGATAGATTTAGAGACTATGGACAAAGTCCTTTTGTTGCAGAATTATTGCTACAATCTTGACAAACCTATCTTTGCTCTAGTCACCATAATTGCCATTACTGGCCACCCTCTCCTTCCAGTTAGTCTGTTAAATAGAGGGTTGACTGTACATCTTCAAATAAAAATTTGCAGAAATGAATGCAATCAGTTTAACCCTTTCACTGCCCAGCTCTCTGCCATTTGTATTGCTCCCAGTGTCCACTTTAAAAAAGTTTTTGTTTGAAATAGTGGTACCTTGGTATACGTCCTTAACCCCTTGACTGTTGCGACCCCAAATCCTGAGGCATCTCCTGGTGTCACAAAATCCCCCCCCCCCCCCCCACAAAAAAAAAAAACAAAAAAAAAAATTCCTTATGAAATGATAGAGAATCTTTTCCCAATTGAAATGACATTAAAAGAACGAAATTTGATGGAAAACTGACGGAATTACGCTCTCGTGAAGTTAGCGACCTCGGCGATATTTATGAATTGGCGATTTCACCCACTTTGAGCCCTATTTTCGACTAATTCCATTGTTCCAGTCGACCAGGCTCATAGCTATTTCTTTAGAACTCCATTTTTTCTATCGATTAAGTACAAGAAACTGCCCATTTACTGATTTCAACTACCCAATAATGTGGTCAGAAATTTGCAATTTGGCCAATTTTGCGAAAATTAAAAAATATGACAATTTCAAAATAGGGTCCAGAATGAACTATGCAGATATTCCTGGCTCTAAAATAACATTTTCTTTGTCCATCAGTCACGTCTCCAGGCCCCTCTGATATTACTCTTTCTTTCTATTTTGAATTTTTATTCAAACAAAAAAATAGAAGATGTACTGTTATGCAGACTACTGTAATATTGTAATAATTGTACAAATAATGTCATCCCATTCATAACTGCATATTAGAATGGCTACTTGGACATTTATTGGAAAATAACATCATTTGTTTACTTTTGAACATCAGTAAAAATCAAACATTTCCCCTAATTTGAGCTCCATTTCAAGGTTCTTTTCATAGTAAAACCAATCAAAATCACCTCTATTTCTATAATATGTTTTCCATTCTATCAAATGAGACCAAGAAAACGAGAATACAACCATAAATACTATATGAAAATAGACAAATTCGGTATTTTAATAAAAAAAAAAGGTCTGTTTTTTTTCTCATTATGCACTGCGTGTGGCAGGATTTTTTTTTTATATGGTGCACACTGACCACACAGACCCATTCTCTCACATGTGGGCCTATCAGCTTTCTCCTGCTTGATTTGAGACTGCTAGAATTTGAGTATATATATGTCAAAAACGGTGGCTCGCAAGACGTATATATACAACCAAAACAGTCATGGGGTTAATCCATTCCAGGACCTTGGACTTATACCAGACAGGATGTACATATACCAAACAAATTTTCCCATAAGAAATATAGGGAAAACGATTAATCTGTTCTCTTGAAAAAAATCGTATTGTTATTGGCATGTTATACATTGATGGAGTTGTATAAAATAATTTAAACACTGCTTAATATAACATGTAATTTAAACACTGCATACTACTAACATACATACATAAATACAAAAGAATTAGATGAAATAAATGCATTTTTCACCTCGCTCTACTTTGCTGAAATAAGTTGAATGCCTACTAGGATAGTGCTGAGAAGATAGGAGGAGGAAATGTTATTGTTTGGAAGGAGAGTCCCCTTCTCTTTGCTGTCTCTCTTCCCTATTTGGACCTGGTTGAAGCTCACAGGTTTGACTTTTACTAAAAATCTGTCCAAAGAACTTTTCTGCTTTCTCCTCAGGATGTTTCGGAAATGTGACATTGTCTGGTCATTCCAGACAATGCTATTACGGCTTGTTTGGGCTTTGTTGGGGTGGTACTTCTCTGCAAAGTTTTTGACATCCATCCATTTGGGAAAGATTTCCTTGATTAACCGTTTTAGGGTTTCGGCCATACTAGTACGGCTTACACCCCAGGGTTTTTGACGTACTAGTACGCCTAAATTCTAGCGCCCTCAAATCTAGTGAGAGAAAGCTGGTAGGCCTACATATGAAAGAATGGGTCTATGTGGTCAGTGTGCGCAGTATAAAAAAAATCCTGCAGTGCGTAATGAGGAAAAAAAAACTTTGACCGTGTTATTGGATTAAAACAGCGACTTTGCACTGTATTTTCGTATGGTATTTATTGTTGTATTCTAGTTTTCCTGGTCTCATTTTATAGAATGGAAGACATATTACAGAAATTGAGATGATTTTGACTGGTTTTACAACGAAAAGTACCTTGAAATTGAGCTCAAAGTAGCAGAAATGTTCGATTTTTACCAGAGTTCAAAAGTAAACAAATCATGCCAAGTGTCCAGTACACGTCAATTGGTGAGTCTAATATTCTTTCACAAGTGCACTGATATTATTTATACCATTTCTACACTAATGCAGTAGTCTGCATAACAGTAAATCTTCTATTTTTTGTAAGAAAAATTCAAAGTGGAAAGCCAAAGAAATATAAAGAGGGGCCTGGGGATGTGACTAATGAACAGAGAACTTGTTATTTTAGTGCCGGGAATGTCTTTCTTGTTTATTCTGGATCCTATTCGGAAATTGGCATCTTCTGAAATTTGTGTGAAATTGGCAAAATTGCTAAATTCTGACCACTTTATTGGATAGTCGAAATCGGTAAATGGGTGGTTTCTTGTACTCATTCGATAGAAAAAAATGGAGTTCTAGCGAAATATTTAGGATTTTTGTTGACTAGTACACTGGAATTGGCCGAAAATAGGGCTCAAAGTAGGCAAAATCGCCGATGCGTAAACATTGTCGAGACCGCTAACTTCATGAGAGCATAATTCCATAAGTTTTCCATCAAATTTCATACTTTTGGTGTCATTATGATCGGGAAAAGATTCTCTATCTTTTCATAAGAATTTTTTTTTTTTTTTTTTAATTTGGGGACCCTGAGAACAAGTCTCGGAGAGGGCCTGGGGACCCTGAAAGTGTTAAGAGCTTTTCCCTCACCCTTCCACTGTGTCAAATGATACCAATAAAACCATAAAAAAAATGCTAGAAAATGCCTGAAAGTTGCTATGTACCATTCTGCAACAAACAGATTTTGTCTATTCTTTGTGAATTGAGTGACCCAGTAGATTTTGATTACATAAATGCTTAGTTGCTGTATATGTATGTAGGTAAGATATGTATCTGTACAGTGATTATACTAAGTAATAACTGTTTAGTTTTGCAGCAGTTATACATAGTAAAAAGAAATATAATAAGTACTGTATAGTACGTATATATGTGGTATTATATTTTTCTAATTTCTCTAATAATTCTAAGAAAAATTATATACCGTACAGTACCTTGAACACATTTGGATATTTATATCAAAATACTGTACTGTAGCAAACACACATTGACCTTTCTGCACACATTCTGTGCTATGTAGTGGACCCCTGGTTTTCACTTGGTCCGGATATCGTACAATTCGGATTTCGACCACTTTTTTCGGTGAATTTTTACCCCGGGTTTGATACATCCGCTCGGATATCGTCCATATCAGACACATCCACCTAATCCATCTAATGATATTTTCTTCAAAATTATATAAGAAACACATTACATAGCATATAAACATGCAATGTTTATGGAGGTGTGCTAGCCAGGCAGAGGGAAAACATAATGTTTTCTCTTGTCCAGGATCAGAGAAAACATGTGTGAATCTGCGTTGGCCCAGTCACTGCCCTTAACCCTTTGACTGTTTCAGGGCCCTGTCTGAAACTGTCATTCTATGTCGCCAAATATTCGAAAAAAAAAAAAATTATTTTTTCTTATGAAAATGTTAGGAATATTTTTACTAGTGTTTTAAGCCTAAAAAAAAATTTTTGCCATCAGTACTTACCGAGATATAGAGCTGCAAAGTTTGCAGAAATCGACGTGCGTATGGCAACAGCGGCGACTGCCGCCCGCCCGGTATTCTTTTATTTACTCTAATTCAAAGGTTTCTTGCATTTTTCAATATTTTTCTTTTCCAGGTAACTTATGTGGCCTGTGAGACCAATGTAAGGTGCATTGTTCAAATATACACTCATTATTTACAACACAATAACAGAACAAACTTTATCACTATTAGTTTGTGTATACACTTTGTTTACACAAACAAACAATACAAAACAATGTTTATTACTATTGTTCCATAATATATATACATATGTACAGTCACTAACCACGTTCCTAGAACTGCTGCAGCTTGTGGAACTCTTTGAAACATGGGTATATGCAGAGGGGCACTTCACACTCCTCACACATAAAACGAGTGTCTCTGCGTGTTTGTGGGCGTTTTGTGGTATGCATACATACATAACACCTCTTCTGAGCATTTTTCTTGGCAGTAGTAGGAGGCAGTTGTATGGGGTAGTGATCACCAGGCCTCAAACGAGATGACGTCTGTGGGCGCTGGTCTATTGCAGGAGTTGCTCCTTTGTACTTTGCAATTATTTGTCTGATTACTGACAGGCAAAATTCACCATATTTTGGTGTTTTGTTGGTCTTCAACTTGTATATGTTATAAGCATTTAGCATAGAGATATCAACAAGATGGAAAAAAAGTTTGATATACCACTTATAACTCTTGCGTACACAGTCTGCAAACCCAATCTGCATGTCACATTTGTCCACTAAGCGCATATTGAGGTTGTAGTCCATGACAGCTGCAGGCTTTAGAATGGGTTCATTGGTCTCTCTGTTGTCCCTGCCACTGGGTACCATTTCGTTTGTGTGAACTGATGTCAACAATGTGACATCACGTTTGTCATGCCACCGAAATGCCATGATGTCATTGGCAGCAAAGGCTTGCACCTCACCTCTGCGAGTGCCAGCGTCGAACCTTGGCATATGTTTGCGATTACCACGCACTGTGCCACACACGTCTGTCAAGTTCACTCGCAAGAAATCACTGAGTAAGGGGCTTGTGTACCAGTTATCAGTAAATAACATATGCCCCTTACCAAGATATGGTTCCATCATTGTTCGAACCACATCACCAGAGATACCCAATAACTTCATGGTATCTCTCAAAGTATTACTGCCAGTGTACACAATAATATCTAAAACAAGACCACTTCTGCAATCACACAGTACAAATAGCTTTATACCAAAGCGTTTCCTCTTGCTTGGTATATATTGCTTGAATGAGAGTCTTCCTTTGAATAAAATCAAGGACTCATCAATAACAAGCTTCCTGAAGGGATAAAAATACATGCAGCACTTTTGTTTCAGGTACATAAGCACATTTCTTATCTTATATAACCTGTCGCTTCTGTCAGGCCTGGTTTTGTCTGAAAAGTGTAACATACGCAACAGTATCAGGAAACGATTGACACCTATAATGTCACTAAAACCTGGAGTTGAAATCAGGCGATCTGTTGTCCAGTATGTGGTGACAGTGTGCTTATACACATGTGGCATAAGCATTATTGTGGCAAAAAACAGGTACATCTCTGCCACAGTTGTCTCCTTCCACTTGTGTAGCCGTGATTTTGGTGAGAGAATTGTATTTGCCATGGTGTATTCACAGTATGTGTTGGTTTCCCTGACAATGATGTCCATCAGGGGTTCATCGAAGAATAACTCAAAGCAGTCCAGTTCACTGGCATTGTTCCCAAGTGGACAAGATGGCTTTATTCCACTTTGTGTTTCATCAAAGTCATGGGGACTGGGAACAAACTCGTCACCGTCCTGCCAATCCCAGATGCGGTCTGCTGGTGGGGTCTGGATATTGTACCGTGGTTGTGGCTGTGGTTGTGGCTGTGCAGGTTGTGGTTGTGCAGGTTGTGGCAGTGTGGGGTAGGGTGAGGCTGGTTCTTCTGCTGAGTCAGCCGCGTGGCTAGTAGCGTGGCCCGGTGATGGTGCCACATGGGCCGTGCCACCCTCACTATCACCACCACTGCCTCCTCCCTCACTGTCACCATTCATACCCATCGTTACAATATCATCATCTTCACTATCAGGTCGTGGTGTTGGGCCACGGGATGTGCTCCCAGAGTTTCTCCTTCCCCTTGGAACAACATATGAAACACTACCAGACCGCATGCTACGTCGTACATACTGGCGCTTCACTGGGGAATATTCACTCTCACTGTCACTAGAACTGCTTTCAATGACCTTGAAATCACTATCACTATCACTATCACTGCTATCATCAGGGTGTTGTACACGACCAAATAGTTTCCTCTTTCGTCCTGGTACAGGCGAACGTGAACGTGAACAAGCCGGCACAGCACCAGAGGTCGAAGGTTGTGGGTCATCTGGGTTTTCGTCACTATTTACGTTATCCTGGGCACTTTTTTCGGTAACACTCACTTGAAAACCCTTGAATTCACTGTCACTGACATTTTCATCGCTGTTAGAGCTATCACTTGGGAACAAAAGACCTCCAATCCGGCGAGGAGTGAGGAACTTCTTACCGAGAGGCATGGTGAAAATGGACTGACAACATGGCGTTCCCACAATGCACCGCTAGGTCCGAGATTTTTTTCACAGGGTGCACACCGACCACTGAGACCCATTCTCTCCCGTGTAGGCCTACCAGGCCTTTGGCGCGCGATTTGAAGCCGCTAGAATTTGTGCGTATAAATACGTCAGAAACATTGGCTCGTAAGACGTATTTATACGTCGGAAACAGTCAAAGGGTTAATACATAACGCTTTTGTTTACAGTTTTTGGCATGTATTACACCTACCATCCGACTTACGACCTGCTCGACATACGACCATTCGACTTACGACCGTGTTTTCTATGCTAAATTTCTGGGAAATAAACAACTGTTTGTGTTGTACACAGTGTTTATCCTAAACCTTACAGTATAAAATACAGTACTAACAGCATAAAAAGTAAAGTAAAAAATGAAATGCCAAAATAAAACAAAATAAAGTCATTACAAAAATATGATGTTGATATTCAGTAGTAATGTTCGACTTATGTCCATTTCGACTTACAACCGGTTTGTCAGAACCGAGCTCGGTCGTAAGTCGGATGGTACCTGTATTCATTACTTCTCCCTTTGTTTATGATGGCATCTAAAGGTAGTAGTTAGAAACAATTAAACCCAGTGAACATGGTATGTTGATGGTAATAATATGGCTCTGGACTGCATTAACCCTTTGACTGTTTTGGTTGTATATAGTATATGTCTAATGAGCCAATGTGTTTGACATATATACGTATACTCAAAAATTCTAGTGGCTTTAGATCAAGCAGGAGAAAGCTGGTAGGCCCACATGTGAGAGAATGGGTCTGTGTCGTCAGTGTGCGCAATATAAAAAAAATCCTGCAGCCAACTAGTTAACGAACGAGTAAACAAAAGAGAGAACGAGATACAGAGTTTAGACAATGTAAGAACACAAACTGAACAGGTAGTGGGCGATCACTTGGTCAGGCGAAATAAATGCATATTAATATGTGTCTACTTTTAGTTCATTCAAGTACGTTTGTAAGTTTGTAAAACATTGACCTCAATATTTTTTTTTATTATAATAATAATAACCTCACAATACAAATACTCTTACATTGTGTACAAGTTGTACAGGTTAGTACAGAATAAACAAACAGCAACACACCATTTTTAGAGTGAGTGAAAATAATAATAATAATAATAATAATAATAATAATAATAATATAAAAAGCACTAAACCCACAAGGGTCATAAATTGCTATATATAGAGTGAAGGCATACGAAAAGAATATTTTTCTACAGTTATCCCCCAGTTTGACTATAGAAAACGTAATTCTTCCGACACTACCTACACAGCCGCTTTGTAAACAAATCTCTTATTTACGTCAATTTTTATTCTGTGAGTGTATGTATCATGTTTATATGCTATGTAATGGGTTTCATATATAATTTTGAGGAAAATATGATAGATGGATTAATGAAAATGCCTATATTAACGTAAAATAAGACATTTAACCCTTTGAGGGTTGACAGGCCCTCTCCGAAACTCGTTCTCAGGGTCGGCCAAATTTAAAAAAAAAAAAATTATTTTCTCTTATGAAAAGATAGAGAATCTTTTCCTGATCATAAAGACACCAAAAGTTTGAAATTTGATAGAAAACTTACGGAATTATGCTCTCGCAAAGTTAGCGGTCTCGGCGATGTTTACGCATCGGCGATTTTGCCCACTTTGAGCCCCATTTTCGGCCAATTTCACTGTACTAGTCGACAAAAAACATGAACATTTCGCTAGAACTCCATTTTTTCTATCGAATGGGTGCAAGAAACCACCCATTTATGAAATTCAACTATCCAGTACAGTGGTCAGAATTTAGCAATTTTGCCAATTTCACACAAATTTCAAAAGATGCCAATTTCCGAATAGGGTCCAGAATAAACAAGAAAGACATTCCTGGCACTAAAATGACATTTCCTCTAGTCATTAGTCATGTCTCAAGGCCCCTCTTATATTCTTTTGCTTTCCACTTTGAATTTTTATTTTCACAAAAAATATAAGATTTACTGTTATGCAGACTACTGCATTAGTGTAAAAAATGGTATAAATATTATTGGTGCACTTGTGAAAGAATATTAGACTCACCAGTTGACGTGTATTGCACGCTTGGCACGATTTGTTTACTTTTGAAGTTTGGTAAAAATCGAACATTTCTGCTACTTTGAGCTCAATTTCAAGGCACCTTTCATTGTAAAACCAGTCAAAATCATCTCAATTTCTGTAATATGTCTTCCATTCTATAAAATGAGACCAAGAAAACTAGAATACAACAATAAATACCATACGAAAATACACTGCAAATTCGCTGATTTATTAAAAAAAATGGTCAAAGTTTTTTTTTTTCTCATTATGCACTGTGTGATGCAGGATTTTTTTTAGACTGTGCACACTGACCACATAGACCCATTCTTTCATATGAAGGCCTACCAGCTTTCTCCCACTAGATTTGAGGCCGCTAGAATTTATGAGTACTAGTACGTCAAAAACCCCTACGCGTAAGACGTACTAGTACGACCAAAACCCTCAAAGGGTTAATGTGCCCAAGAGTGATTATTATTATGTAATATTAGCGTCATGAGTAGAGAGACTTAGCAATTTTAATGTGTACCTGCACATCAGCACAGTGTAAGACCGCTTGCCGTACAGCAAATTTTGGTCATAATTTGACATCGCCATATTAGCGGAACGCCATAAGGCGAAATGCCGTAAAGAGGGGCCCTAATGTATACCACAGACTTAAGTCACTTAGTAGAGCATAAGTAATGCGAGATATTTCAGGAGTGATTGTTGGAAGATTTCGCTTTTTAGTAACACAAGTGTGTGTATTACAACCACAAGAATGCCATGCCAGTGTTGATACTCTTCAGGTTACTTGTTCTCTCCAAACTGGGTTACTGCTGTACCCTAACAGCTCTGTTCTAGGCATGCAAAATTGCTGACATGGAAAATGTGCAGAGAACCTTCAGTGCATGCATAAATTTTGTCATGCACCCAAATTACCTGGAACATTTTAAATCCCTCAATCTGTACTCCGAATGTAATTAATTGAAAGAGATTCTATAATCTACACACGGAAAATTTGAGAGGACTGGTCCCAAATCTGCTCTCACAAATCATTCCCCATGAAAGCAAGAGGCTCTTCAGATGGTGACAAATACCTTCCCATGAAAAGCAGGGGTGCAGTGAGTACATTAAGGAAAAAATAAGTGTGAAGGGAGCAAGATTTTACATTACCCTCTCTTCATTTATGAGGTGGATTACCAACAAATCCCTGGCTGTCTTCAAGAAAGAATTGGGCGAGTTCTTAAAGTCAATTCGTGGTCAACCAGGCTGTGGTGCATGTGTTTGACTTTGTGTTGATCGTGGTTGATTAGGTAATCCACTGGGAGACCTGGTCTGGGACTGGGCTGCAGTGGTGTTAACCCTCAGAACACACTCCAGGTAGGCCCCTCAGAGTCCACTTTCAGACCAGACCCTCAATATTGGAAAAGATATATTACAAGACTAAAAACTATTATGGAACTCACAGGCAGGTAAAGATTACTATTATCATTTTTACCATTTTGTTTTTGGAAAGATTTGAATGCGAGACTGTTTACTGTATTTATTTTTTTTTTTTTTTTGAAATCTGTTGTATATGTACAGTACAGAACTACCATAAGAAATATTTTTGTTAGGATGATAGGTTAGAAAAATTTTTACTAAATTATCTTGTAACCATCTCTGAATTTTTTCTTTTATATATTTGTACTGAATCACTTCTCTTTTCAGATTATGTATATTTTGAAACGTCATCCACATCACCATATCAAATTAGAAGAATAGAAGAATTAAATAAAGTAAGTGGAATTTATTTAATTCTGTAAATTTGTACTGTACTGCTTATGGAATTGCTATGTTTGTTCTTATTATTGGTATGATGCAGTATTCTTTCCTTCTCATTCCCACACATTAAAGATTGATTAGATGGAATTTTCATATCAGATTTGTTGGTGCAGTTTTAAGTCCTTCACTAGGTTATTGTGCCCACTTTGAGTCCTATATTAAGCCAATTCCCTTGCTCATTTCAATCAAATTCTTAGATATTTACTAATATGCCTTCCTCTTTATCGATAGAACACACAAATCTGCCCATTCAACTATCAGAACTACCCTACGAAGCACACACAGGCTGGTAATTTGGGCAATTTTACTCAACATTAAAAAAAAAAAAAACAATAAAAAAAAGCATTTCCTCCATTAATTAATCACATCCTCAGGCTTCTTCTGTATTATACATGCCTTCCATTTTGAATTCATCATCACAAAAATTTAGATTTACCCCATTTCTTAGGTAATAAAATGTAACATGGAATGATTGGTCATGATGTATGTCATCCCAGTAATTGAATTAGACCCAATAAAAACCCATAAAAAAGACCAGGTATGTAAGGGGTCATACCCTTCCTCAGGAAATTGGCAAAAATCAAATGTTTCTGCTACTTAAAGCCCAGTTTCAAACTACTTCCAGTCCTGAAACCATTCCAAATCATCTCTATTTCAGTAGTATATTTTCCATTCTCAAATGATACCAAGAAACAGGCAATAAAACCATAAAAATTATCCTAGAAAACACCTCAACTTTATTATTTTAAGCCAAACACCAGGTCAGAGTTTTGCTTTTATCATTATGCCTGTGGGGGCAGGATTTTTTTATATACTATGCACACTTGCACACTTGCAGTACAGACCCATATACAGTCTCTCCTCACTTAACTACAGAGTTCCGTTCCCAAGAGTAGGTCGGTAAACGAATTGGTTGTTAAGCGAGGAGCATAGTACACTGGTAGTGGGTTTGTGTCAGCCATCTTTGGATATTATTTTAATTTCACCTTTGCACCATTTATAGCATTTTTAGTATATTTTTAAATGTTTATACAGTAGTGTACTGTTCACTGTAATAAACAGAATAGATGAAATCAGCTCTAATATGCGGTGTATTACAACCTCTCCTCACTTAGCGACATACTCGTTTACCCACGCCTTGGACTTACAATGGGCTCTCTGACCAGCATTCATGCCTAAAAATGTTTATTAGAGCTGATTTCCTCTATTCTGTTTATTTCAGTATACGGTACACTACTGTATAAACATTTGAAAATATACCAGAAATGTTATAAATGGTGCAAAGGTGGCCTGGTGGCTAAAGCTTCCACTACGCACATGGAGGGCCCGGGTTCGATTCCCGGTGGGTGGAAACATTTCGACACGTTTCCTGACACCTGTTGTCCTGTTCACCTAACAGCAAATAGGTACCTGGGTGTTAATTAACTGGTGTGGGTTGCATCCTGGGGGACAAGATTAACCCTTAAACGGTCCAAACGTATATATACGTTCACGTGCGTAGCTTCCCAAACGTATATACAGTGGACCCCCGCATAACGATTACCTCCGAATGCGACCAATTATGTAAGTGTATTTATGTAAGTGCGTTTGTACGTGTATGTTTGGGGGTCTGAAATGGACTAATCTACTTCACAATATTCCTTATGGGAATAAATTCGGTCAGTACTGGCACCTAAACATACTTATGGAGTGAAAAAATATCGTTAACCGGGGGTCCACTGTATATGTTTTCTTTGTCATTCATTCAACATTGCCACAATAAGCCTTAGTCACCTAGACATGAGAGAATGGGTGTGCGCACTCACTGTGTGCCATATTAGAATAATTGGGGATGCCTGGGTACCATATGCTCTTTTTTCCTTTTAAAAGAAAATATTTTTTTTCCTCAAAAAATTTGGGGCGCTACGCGAGTGAACGTATATATACGTGTGGACCGTTTAAGGGTTAAGGACCCCAATGGAAATGAGTTACAGTCCTCAATGAGTTATCCTGGGTGGCTAAACCTCGGGTGTTAAAAATTCGAAGAAAATTTTTTTTTTTTTTTTTTTCCAACAAGTCGGTCGTCTCCCACTGAGGCAGGGTGACCCAAAAAAGAAAGAAAATCCCCAAAAAGAAAATACATTCATCATCATTCAACACTTTCACCACACTCACACATTATCACTGCTTTTGCAGAGGTGCTCAGAATACAACAGTTTAGAAGCATATACGTATAAAGATACACAACATATCCCTCCAAACTGCCAATATCCCAAACCACTCCTTTAAAGTGCAGGCATTGTACTTCCCATTTCCAGGACTCAAGTCCGTCTATATGAAAATAACCGGTTTCCCTGAATCCCTTCACTAAATATTACCCTGCTCACACTCCAACAGATCGTCAGGTCCCAAGTATCATTTGTCTCCATTCACTCCTATCTAACACGCTCATGCACGCTTGCTGGAAGTCCAAGCCCCTCGCCCACAAAACCTCCTTTACCCCCTCTTTCCAACCCTTTCGAGGACGACCCCTACCCCTCTTTCCTTCCCCTA
This sequence comes from Cherax quadricarinatus, assembly GCF_038502225.1. Classification (NCBI taxonomy): domain Eukaryota; kingdom Metazoa; phylum Arthropoda; class Malacostraca; order Decapoda; family Parastacidae; genus Cherax; species Cherax quadricarinatus. The sequence goes on along the minus strand of NC_091302.1, from coordinate 44,662,172 downwards.
TAGATTTATATGCTTTCCATGTCATTCTACTTTGATCCATTCTCTCTAAATGACCAAACCACCTCAACAACCCCTCTTCTGCCCTCTGACTAATGCTTTTATTAACTCCACACCTTCTCCTAATTTCCACACTCCGAATTTTCTGCATAATATTTACACCACACATTGCCCTTAGACAGGACATCTCCACTGCCTCCAACCGTCTCCTCGCTGCTGCATTTACCACCCAAGCTTCACATCCATATAAGAGTGTTGGTACTACTATACTTTCATACATTCCCTTCTTTGCCTCCATAGATAACGTTTTTTGACTCCACATATACCTCAACGCACCACTCACCTTTTTTCCCTCATCAATTCTATGATTAACCTCATCCTTCATAAATCCATCCGCCGACACGTCAACTCCCAAGTATCTGAAAACATTCACTTCTTCCATACTCCTCCTCCCCAATTTGATATCCAATTTTTCTTTATCTAAATCATTTGATACCCTCATCACCTTACTCTTTTCTATGTTCACTTTCAACTTTCTACCTTTACACACATTCTCAAACTCATCCACTAACCTTTGCAATTTTTCTTTAGAATCTCCCATAAGCACAGTATCATCAGCAAAAAGTAACTGTCAATTCCCATTTTGAAATTGATTCCCCATAATTTAATCCCACCCCTCTCCCAAACACCCTAGCATTTACTTCTTTTACAACCCCGTCTATAAATATATTAAACAACCATGGTGACATTACACATCCCTGTCTAAGACCTACTTTTACCGGGAAGTATTCTCCCTCTCTTCTACACACCCTAACCTGAGCCTCACTATCCTCATAAAAGCTCTTTACAGCATTTAGTAACTTACCACCTATTCCATAAACTTGCAACATCTGCCACATTGCTCCTCTATCCACTCTATCATATGCCTTTTCTAAATCCATAAATGCAATAAAAACTTCCCTACCTTTATCTAAATACTGTTCACATATATGCTTCAATGTAAACACTTGATCTACACATCCCCTACCCACTCTGAAGCCTCCTTGCTCATCTGCAATTCTACATTCTGTCTTACCTCTAATTCTTTCAATTATAACCCTACCGTATACTTTTCCTGGTATACTCAGTAAACTTATTCCTCTATAATTTTTACAATCTCTTTTGTCCCCTTTCCCTTTATATAAAGGGACTATACATGCTCTCCGCCAATCCCTAGGTACCTTCCCCTCTTTCATACATTTATTAAACAAAAGTACCAACCACTCCAACACTATATCCCCCCCTGCTTTTAACATTTCTGTCATGATCCCATCAGTTCCAGCTGCTTTACCCCTTTTCATTCTACGTAATGCCTCACGTACCTCCACCACACTTACATTCTGCTCTTCTTCACTCCTAAAAGATGGTATACCTCCCTGGCCAGTGCATGAAATTACCGCCTCCCTTTCTTCCTCAACATTTAAAAGTTCCTCAAAATATTCTCGCCATCTACCTAATACCTCCCTCTCCCCATCTACTAACTCCCCTACTCTGTTTTTAACGGACAAATCCATACTTTCCCTAGGCTTTCTTAACTTGTTTAACTCACTCCAAAATTTTTTTCTTATTTTCATTAAAATTTCTTGACAGTGCCTCTCCCACTCTTTCATCTGCTCTCCTTTTGCACTCTCTCACCACTCTCTTCACCTTTCTTTTACTCTCCATATACTCTGCTCTTCTTAAAACACTTCTGCTTTGTAAAAACCTCTCGTAAGCTACCTTTTTCTCTTTTATCACACCCTTTACTTCATCATTCCACCAATCACTCCTCTTTCCTCCTGCCCCCACCCTCCTATAACCACAAACTTCTGCCCCACATTCTAATACTGCATTTTTAAAACTATTCCAACCCTCTTCAACCCCCCCACTACTCATCTTTGCACTAGCCCACCTTTCTGCCAATAGTCGCTTATATCTCGCCCGAACTTCCTCTTCCCTTAGTTTATACACTTTCACCTCCCTCTTACTTGTTGTTGCCACCTTCCTCTTTTCCCATCTACCTCTTACTCTAACTGTAGCTACAACTAAATAATGATCTGATATATCAGTTGCCCCTCTATAAACATGTACATCCTGGAGCCTACCCATCAACCTTTTATCCACCAATACATAATCTAACAAACTACTTTCATTACGTGCTACATCATACCTTGTATATTTATTTATCCTCTTTTTCATAAAATATGTATTACTTATCTTATCTTATTAAAACAATATCAAAGATGGTTGACACAATCCCCCTATCATTATAGTCTGCTCCTCACTTAGCAAAGAATTCGTTGAATGACGTGGTCTTAGGAACGGAACTCTGTTAAGTGAGGAGAGGCTGTACTTAGGTATGCATACTGGTCAGAGAGCTGGTCGTAAGTCCGAGCGGTCGTTAAACGAATGCGTCGTTAAGTGAGGAGAGACTATAGGCGAAAATTTACCACTCACAGCTTATTCGAGGGAGCTGAGTATACATCTTCATAAATGACCCTAGTGTTTGACAGATTTACATGCCAGACAGTGACAGGGTTAACACGAGGTCTTTTGTTCTTAAGGGTTTGCTATACAGTGGAACCTCAAATTTCGAACTTAATCCGTTCCAGGAGCTAGTTCTAAATTCGAAAAGTCTGAAAATCGAAGCAATATTTCCCATAAGAAATTAATGAAATACAATTAATCCGTTCCAGAAACCCAAACATATTCACAAAATTTTTTTTTATAGAGATTAATTACAGTTTTACATAAACACAACAAATACTATAGTGTTCAATTATGTATACAAATATAAAATAACATTTTTAATTACCTTTATTGAAGATTGGTGATGGCATCTGGAAGATAGGGAGGAGGAGAGAGGGAGTTGGGGTTAGTGTTTGGAAGGAGAATCCCTCCATGAGAACTTCAGGTAAAGCCCTCTCCGGGGTTACTTCCCTTCTCTGTCTTTTAATGCCACTAGGACCAGCTTGAGAGTCACTGTGACTCCTGTCTCACAAAATAACTGTCCACAGTCCTCTGTTTCTGGTGCCTCTTTAAGATTTCCCTAAAATGGGACATGGTTCTGTCACTGAACTTGTTGCAAAGATGGCTTGTTTCAGCTTGCTCAGGGTGGTACTTCTCCACAAACATTTGGACATCATTCCACTTCTGTATTATCTTCTTCACATCTATGGTGTTTCTCACTTTCTTTACCACAGGGGTACCACTAGCAAGTTTCTTTGGGCCCATGGTAGCTTATTTCACAGTCCCACAAGCACTAAATACAATGAAATAATCGTAAAATGTTTGAATGAGAGTGCAGGTTAGTGTTCACTCAAGCATATACAAAGCCAGACTGGCTCATGGCGCCTGCATGGGGGACGCGGACAGAGTAGGCTGGCGGACAGGTCCGGTACCCGGTGGTCCGAAAATAGGGGCACGTTCGATAATAGGGACAAAGTTGGTTCGAAAAAAGGGTTTTATTTTTGAAATGTTCGATATGTGATACGTTCGAATTTTGAGGTTCCACTGTACTGTTTTGGTATTGTATTATCGACAGTAGTTTTATGCTGTCTTAATTATAGTACAGTAAAAATATTTTGGGTTAAATTAAGTTTTTTGCCATTTCTTGTTTTATGTTATTTAGGTATATTGTACTGTATCTCACTAATATTGTTTTTAGTCTCCCCATATATATGGGGGTACAGGTCTTAGCCTTAGCTACTTAGCCATGTGTGGATTGAACTGCCTGTCAGTCTGCCTACCTGTGCCTTTCCATCCATCTTCCTCAATGTCCCTACCTGTGCCTGTCCACCCCATCTTCCTCAATGTGCCTACTTGTCTGTGCCCGATACATTTGCCTGTCAGTCTGCTTTTCTGTGTCTGCCCACCTGTCTGCCCTTCAATCCACTTCTCTATATATGCCAACCTGTGTGCCTGTCATTGCTACACCAAATATTTTCTTTGGAGATTTCAGTCTCGCAAATACAGTGGTACCCTGACTTATGAGTTTAATTCATTCTGTGAGCCAGCTTTTAACTCAATTTGCTTGTATTTCAAGTCATTTTCCTCATTGAAATTAATTGAAATGCCATTAATCCATTCCAGCCCCCAAAAAACCACCCCAACTTTTGGTTACAGGTTTTTAAATAAGAAAAAGGTATTCATAAATAAGAAATACGTGTATTGTATACTCTACCCACCACCGTTTCTACTCCACCCACCACCGTTTCCACTCCACCCACCACCGTTTCTACTCCACCCACCACCGTTTCTACTCCACCCACCACTGTTTCTACCCCACCCACCACCGTTTCTAACCCACCCACCACCGTTTCTACTCCACCCACCACTATTTCTACTCCACCTACCACCATTACTACTCCACCCACAGCTATCACTAGTCCACCCACCACCATCACTACTCCACCCACCTTAATGTTTCTGGAAAAACTCTGAGTGTTGAAATGGAGGTTACCTCTTTCCTGGATTTATATGAGAACCAAACAAGGGACGAGGTGCCTTACTACAATCTGGGATTAGTGTGGGAGTATTATCCTTCCAGTTATGTCTTGGAAGTGCATTTGGGATGGGACGAAGTACCTGACATTCCTCTGGGTACAGAGTTGGATTTGACTTCAGATACGCCGCCAGCTAGTGGCAGCATATCTGAAGCTTGCTCGTAACTTGGATTTTAGCTTGCAACTCGAAGGAAAAAATCGACCAAGCGACAGCTCGTAACTTGGAAAACTCGTAAGTTTGGGCACTCGTAAGCCAAGGTACCACTGTATATGGAGGATAAGACATCATTGTACCAGAAATAGTACTGAGAAGTATTCTTGCTCAGCAAGCATATACTAGTCCTAAGACTGCAAAAAAGTTTGCATTGAGCCAACTAATAATAAACCACTGGACATGAAAATATGCTAGATTTGATCTTCATGAACCTTGAGGCATAGCAGTCTCGTACAGTTAACTCAGATCACAACCTCACTGAAGTGCATGGAAGCATAAATTCATGTGTGGGTAACCTAAACAAAAGCCAACGGGAAGGGATGTTTAGCAAATTTAATTTAAACAATCGAACACTGACTGGGATGAATTAAACAGTGAACTAATGAATATTTCCATGGGAAACTATCTTCAGCACTGTTAGCCCAGAACACTGCATGAAAAAGCTGAATACAGAGGTATACAGGGTCTGTTTAAAATAAAGCCCACTGAGAAAACCTAAGAGGAGATTAAACATGGAATGTAGAAGACACTGCAGAAGAAGAAAAATTGCTGAGCTGCTCAACAAATTCATAACATAAGATGGAAAAATCATAAATACTTTTTCACATAGTACTGCTTGGAAAATTCAAGTAAAAAACTTTTCATTATTGGTCCTTTACTCAAAGGAGATTCATATACAGATGACAAGGAAATGAGTGAAATCCTAAAAGAAGAACAGTTGACACCTTGTGAATTGAAGACCCAGACAATTTTTTCACTTCTCACCTGGTACTCATCATCTACTCTTAGGTTGAGGGGCTGATTACCTTGTCTTTTGTATATAGTTCTACTTTCTTCACATTATTTCCTTGAATTGTATTGATAAAGCCACTGCATGGTGAAACATCTACAAAGTAAAGATACCCAGATGTTGCACATGTGTCTAATTCTTCATCTTTGTAAGGGTGCTGAGATGCCAACTTAGTTACTAAGGAAAAGTGTGACTGATATCCCAAGTCATCATGGATTTAGAGCAGGAATATCATGCTTTTCAGAACTATTAGATCACTATGACAGAATCGCAGAGGCTTTGGAAGAAACCAAAATACAGATATATAAATGTAGGGAAATGAATATTCAAATTTCTAATGAACAGAAAATCATGAGTGGTAGCACTGGGTCACCACCTGGAAAAGACCTGGGCTGGGACAAGACCAGCGAATCTACTACAGTACAGTACATACATGAGTGGTAGTAAACAGAATAGTCAAGTCTCAGCAAAGTAAAAGTTTTAGTACCCCCAGGGCATTGTGCTAGCACCTTTACTGTATGTCATCCTCGCAGGGGTGAATGTGCCTTCTTAAATGATTCAGTGATTCTACGATATGTACGATACTAAATCAGCAGGTATCGATAAAGGCTATAGTGCCAGCCAGAGATAAAGTGTAGAATTAACAGTGTAGCAAGTAAGTTAAGTGAGTAAGCGATAGAAAAACAACATGAAAGTAACTCTCCAATGTTGTTCAATGTGCACGGGGCCAATGAACATAAGCCGCCCTGCTACGTATCTTCCACCACCCTAAACCTCTGCCAGCATCTCCTCCAAACTAATTAAACTAACATCGCCTCCAAGGTAAATGTAAATATAAAAGTGTAAGTATAAAAGTAAATATAAATGTAAATATAAAAGGACCCCAATGGAAATATGTAAGTCACTCTCACTTTTCTGGGTTATCCTAGGTACTTTACACATATGCTGCTATGTATGATAATCAATGTACAAACCATACCACGGGCGGGGATAGAACCCCCGATCAGAGAGTCTCAAAACTCCAGACCGTCGTGTTAGCCACTGGACCAGCTAGCCACAATAAGATTCATCCAACTAGGTATATTTCTACACCATAGGAAGGTTAGCATAGGCACCATTGTGACCACAAATGCAAGTTTTTGAGGGGACTTGAGCTTGAGTTCGTCACGGCCACGCTAGCTGGAGATTCGTCTGTAAAAAACTTGCATTTGTGGTCACAGTGGTGCCTATTCTAACCTTCCTATAGTGTAGAAATATACCTAGTTGGACGAATCTTATTGTGGCTAGCTGGTCCAGTGGCTAATGCGATGGTCTGGAGTTTTGAGACTCTGATCGCGGGATCTATCCCGGCCCGTGGTATGGTTTGTTTGCAATCGTGTCATTACGATTTCGTGAGTCAATCTATATACAAAACTATTTGTGTATACCTGAATAAACTTACTTATTTATAAATTAAAATGTAAATATTTCTTATTTATAAATTACATACTGTACATTGGTGAAGTGTGATAGTGTTAGTGGGTTCTGCTGGTGCCTCCACCACCACCATGTACAGCTTCTCTCAGTGGCCCTTATAAACCCAACAACAACACTTCCATCACTAACACCTCTCATATGTTATGACATATTTTATTCATTCTAGAGTATATATCATGTTTCTGTGTTATTAATATTGTTTATTATGTAACATTAGATGAATTGTGATAGATAAATAAGCCGTAGAGATGTTAGCGTCTTATTGAAGCATAATAATCTTGTCTCCTCCTTGCCTCCTACCTGTCTTCCATACACCAACAAGAGTCAGTAAAGGTAAATGTGATGTTTAAATGTTCATTTATCCATTTTATTAGTGCTTTATATTTACATGTATTTGTCATTGTTTTCTGTATGTGTATCTATATTTACTCTTTAAAAATATATTTTTGTTAATACTTTTGGCTGTCTGAAATGGATTAATTGGATTTTCCATTATTTCTTATGGGGAAAATTAATTCGGCCAAAGGCAAAATCGGTTAAAGGCAAGCTCTCTAGAACGGATTAATGCCCTTACCCGAGGGTCCACTGTATGCTCCTCACTTAGCGATGAATTCGTTGAATGACGCAGTCTTAGGAACGGAACTCCATTGTTAAGTGAAGAGAGGCTATATTGATATAGGGAATAAATTATTAGCATATTACTAGTACCATCCGACTTAGGACTGAGCTTGGTTCCAACCAACTGGTAAGTCAAAATGTGACTTTTTATTAAATATTTTACTACTGTATGTCAACATCACAGCTATTGTAATGATTTTATTTTATTGACTTATTTTTGTATTTCATTTTTTACTTTTTATGCTTTTAGTACTGTAGTTTATACTCTAAGGTTTAGGAGAAACACTGTGTACAACACAAACAGTTGTTTATTACTGAGAACATATGCATACAAAACAATGTGTTCGAATTTGCTTCAAATGTAAGAAACTGAAAACATTCATATGCATGAATAGAAAAATACAAAATAACTTAAGCTAAGCTGTAAACAGCATAAATCAAAATTACATAAATTCAAAAAATAGGAAAAAGGAAACTCAAGGAAATTTTTAATGAAATGTAAATGAAATAAAAATAAGGATTCAGACTCATTTACAGCCCGCTAGTACTTGGTTGGGATTGTCTACTCTTTCTTCCTCCGAAGGGGTAGGGGTGGTAGGAGGTGGGGGAGCACTCTTCTTGATAAATACTATACCGAGATTTGTTTGAATTTTCCTTTTTTCTTCGTAAATTTCTCTGTATGGATGCATTGCATCCTGTACCATTCTCTCAATCTTGACAAACCGTTCAATGTTAAGATCCATATTCTCTAATTTTCATAGCCCTTGGTTTATCAATAAAAAACACTGCGATAATTCCTTCACCGAGAACTTTCTTTCTGGCTCCTTTTCTTTTTTTCTTCTCACTGTCTTTGTTCTTCTGCTCTTTCTTCTTCTATTATCAGGAGTTCTTCATTTGTTAACTCTTGAACTACTTCTGTCAAAAGTTCTTCAATATCATCCGCATCACATTCAAGTTTGAGTTCGTTAGCCAATTTTAAAATCTTGCCTCTCACCATGCTTAACTCTTCTTCGCTGTTGAAGCCATGAAAATCTTGAATAAAGTGCTCATTACGCTGTATGCGGTATGCATTGACCTGCCTAGCCTGCTGCCAGACGTACGGTCATAAGTACGAGTGGTCGTATGTCGAACAGGTCGTAAGTCGGATGGTACTAGTAATTATGTGCATACTTGCTATATTGATTGCAAGCATGCAACACCCAAGCTCAGTAACCTGTTAACGCTTGGGTGGAAATGCTATAGCTATGCCATTCTGGCTTTTGTATTTTATTTATTAACCCTTTGACTGTTGCAGGCCCCTTTCTGAAACTGTCATTCTATGTCGATGAATTTTTGAAAATTTTTTTTTTTTTTTTTTATGAAATGATAGGGAATCTTTTCCCGATGGTAATGACACCAAAAGTTCGAAATTTGGTCGAAAACTCGGGGAATTACGCTCCCGCGAAATTAGCGGTCTTGGCAACATATGCGCATCGGCGATTTCGCCGACTTTGAGCAGCCCTTTTTTCAGCCAATTGCGTTGTTCCAGTTGACCAAATTCATAGCTATTTCTTTAGAATTCTATTTTATCTATCAGCTGAGTACAAGAAACTGCCCATTTACCAATTTGAACTAACCAATGTAGTTGTCAGAAATTGGCAATTTGGCCAATTTCACGCAAATTAAAAAAGATGCCAATTTCAAAATAGGGTCCAGAATAAACAAGGTAGACATTCTTGGCACTAAAATAGCATATCCTCTGTTCATTAGTCACATCTCTAGGCCCCTCTTACATTATTATTGCTTTCTATTTTGATTTTTTATTCATACAAAAAAATACAAAATTTACTGGTATGCAGATAACTGCATTATTGTAAAAATGGTATAAATAATATGAGTGCACTAGTGAAAGAATATTAGACTCCCCAGTTGATGTGTATTGGACGTGTGGTGTGATTTGTTTACTCCTGAACATTGGTAAAAATTGAACATTTCCGCTACTTTGAGCTCAGTTTCAAGGTCGTTTTCATCGTCAAAGTAATGAAAATCATCTCTATTTCTGTAATATGTTTTCCATTTTATCACCGAAGACCATGAAAACGCGAATACAACGATAAATACTATACGAAAATACACCTCAAAGTCGGCGCTTTAATCCAAAAAAACGATCAGTTTTTTTTCTCATTACGCACTGTGTGCTGCAGGATTTTTTTTTATGTGGTGCACACTGACCACACAGACCCTTTCTCTCACATGTGGGCCTACCAGCTTTCTCCCTGTTAATTTGAAGCCGCTAGAATTATTAAGTATATATGTCAGAAACTGGCTCGTAAGGCGTATTTATACGGCGTAAACAGTCAAAGGGTTAAAGAAATTAAAAACATTTGGTAACCTTATAATTAAACAACAAACAAAACTTGAAAAATGGAATCAGTGACGTTATATTTTTATTAAAAGACTATTAAGTATAAAGTAATAGGATGTAAAAGAAAGAAAAACTTTAAACGAAAATCTGAATCAAACAACTTTCTGTACTACTAGTTAAAAAATCTGAAGTACATACATCCTTTGATATTACTAAAAAGAACTCAAAGTTAAAAACTACAAAAAAGTAAAAAGCAATTGAAGACTTAAAACAACTTAAATTTAAATTGTACATTCTGTACAATTTAAATTTATTAGGAGTCAGAGTCAGTACATTTTTACTGACTCCGACTCCAGTAACCCAAGAATTGCTTCTGACTCAGATTCTGACTCCACTGCCCTGCTTAATACAGTGGACCCTCAGCTAACACCTGTAATGTTCCAGAGAGCTAGCCTTTAGCCGAATTAGCTGTTAGCCGAATTAACCCTTTCAGGGTCCGTCCCGTAGATCTACGGCTTTACGTTGAGTGTCCAAACCATAGATTACGCCAAAATCCTAGTGCCGTCAAATTTAGCACGAAAATGCTCATAAGCCTACATGTGAGAGAACGGGTCTGCGTGGTGGGTGTGCGCCATAAACAAAAAATCAAGGCGCCCACATAGCATTGTGGGAACGCCGGCTCAGTTACCCTTGTTCACCATGCCTCGTCGCAAGGCAGCTTTCACTCCAAGGAAAATTGGGACTCTCCTCTTCCTATCTGATAGTCCTGACAGTGATGGAAGTGGAAATTAAGACGAATTCTTTGACTTTGATCAGTTAGTGACCGAAAGGAATGACCAGGATATCGATAATAGTGCAGAAAACCCTGATGATCCTCAACCTTCTATCTCTGGTGTGGGCACTCATCAGTCATGGTCGGTTATACCTCAACGCAACAGAAAACTATTATTTTCGCGTGGCCAGGCCTCTGACTTCAGTAATGATGATGATAGTGACGTGGATTGTGATTTTATTGCTCTTGACGGTCATTCGAGTAGTGATAGTGAGGAATCATGTTCACCAGTGAAGGGTTGGTATGTACGCTGCCGCATGCGCTCGGGTAGTGTACCCTATGCCGTGCCCAGGGGACGGAGTACATCCCGGAGTACATCCCGTGGCTCTACACCAGGTATAGATAGTGATAGTGAGGATGATGTGGCTACACTTGGCATGGATAGACCATAGGCATCAGTAGATGGTGGTAGTGGTGATGGTAGTGCCACAGCCATGCGTGACTCACCAGCCCATGCTGGGACCCACGCTGCTGACTCTGCAGTTCAAGGACAAAGCGGAGTGTCAGCCACCAGCCCACCACAACCACAACTACCTGCACAACCAGCCCATGATGTCCAGTATCCACCAGCAAACCGTATCTGGGATTGGCAGCAAAATCCCAATTTTGTTCCCAAGCCCCACCACTTTGATGACTCTGAAAGTGGAATTCTACCAACTTGTCCCCTTGGAAACACTGCAAATGAACTGGAATTCTTTGAACTATTCTTTGACCAGCCATTGATGGAAACTATTGTCAGGGAAAGTAATGAGTATTTTGAGTACATCATGGCAAATACGATCATATCACCACAGTCAAGACTACACCGGTGGAAAGAGACGACTGTTGCAGAAATGTATTTGCTTTTTGCAACAATAATGCTTATGCCTCACGTCTATAAGCATAATATAAAAGCATACTGGTCCACAGATCGGCTAATTTCTACCCCGGTCTTCAGTGAAATCGTCCCAGTGAACAGGTTTATCTTACTGTTGCATATGTTGCACTCCTCTGACAAAACCAGGCCTGACAGAAGTGACAGGTTATACAAGATAAGAAATGTTTTTATGTATCTCAAACAAAAGTTCAGCATGTACTTTTATCCATTCAAGAATCTTGTAATTGACGAGTCTTTGATTTTGTTCAAAGGTAGGCTCTCATTCAAGCGGTATATACCGAGCAAGAGGAAACGCTTTGGTATAAAACTTTGTACTCTGTGACTGTGACAGTGGCCTGGTATTGGATATTGTTGTATACACAGAAAGTAAAACATTGAAAGATTCCAAGATGTTATTGGGTATCTCAGGTGACATAGTGAGAAGTATGATGGCACCTTATCTTGGTAAGGGGCATACATTATATACTGATAACTGGTACACAAGCCCATTACTCAGTGATTTCTTAAGAGTGAACAAGACAGATGTGTGTGGCACAGTGCGTTCTAATTGTAAACATATGCCCAGGCTCAACGCAGGTGCTCGTGGTGATGACGTGCAGGTGTTTACTGCCAGTGACATCATGGCATTACGGTGGCATGACAAACGAGATGTCACATTGTTGACAACCATTCACCGTAATGAAATGCAAGACAGTGGCAAAGTTGATCGAGTGACTAATGAACGTATTCGAAAACCAGTGACAGTGGTTGATTATACGCAAAACATGCGCGTGGTTGACAAATGTGACATGCAGATTGGCTTTGTTGATTGTGTTCGTAAAAGTTACAAGTGGTACATGAAACTTCCATCTCATGAACATTTCAATGCTCAATTCATGTAATATGTACTAAATGAAGACTGGCAACAGACCACCGTATGGTGAATTTTGTTTGTCTGTTGTCAGACAACTCATAATGAAGTACCAGGTAACAACACCTGCTATACAACAAGGTCCTCGAACTCCTCAGGATATACCCAAACGTTTGAGGAGGGAAGGTGATCATTTCATAATACAGCTTCCTTCAACTCAGAAGAAATTTGCTCAGAAGAGATGCATCGTTTGTGCACAAACAAAACGACGGCAACAAAGACGCAAAGACACTTTTTTTATGTGTGAGGAATGTAAGGTACCTCTGTGCATGGTGCCTTGTTTCAAGGAGTTCCACAAGCTCCAGCAGTTCTAAAACCATGTCCAGTGATTGTAAATATGTAAATATGTGATAGATATTAGTATTATACAAGATTTGTGCATGTTTATTGTAATAATAGTGGTAAACAATAATATGATAACATTAGTGCAGCTATTGTGTTCAGTACAGTGACTTTATGTATATTTTTTTTCAACAAGTCGGCAGTCTCCCACCGAGTCAGGGTGACACAAAAAAGAAAGAAAATCCCCAAAAAGAAAATACTTTCATCATCATTCAACACTTTAACCACACTCACACATTATCACTGTTTTTGCAGAGGTGCTCAGAATACAACAGTTTAGAAGCATATACATATAAAGATACACAACATATCCCTCCAAACTGCCAATATCCCAAACCCCTCCTTTAAAGTGCAGGCATTGTACTTCCCATTTCCAGGACTCAAGTCCGACTATATGAAAATAACCGGTTTCCCTGAATCCCTTCACTAAATATTACCCTGCTCACACTCCAACAGATCGTCAGGTCCCAAGTGCCATTCGTCTCAATTCACTACTATCTAACACGCTCATGCACGCTTGCTGGAAGTCCAAGCCCCTCGCCCACAAAACCTCCTTTACCCCCTCTCTCCAACCCTTTCGAGGACGACCCCTACCCCGCCTTCCTTCCCGTATAGATTTATATGTTTTCCATGTCATTCTACTTTGATCCATTCTCTCTAAATGACCAAACCACCTCAACAACCCCTCTTCTGCCCTCTGACTAATACTTTTATTAACTCCACACCTTTTCCTAATTTCCACACACCGAATTTTCTGCATAATATTTACACCACACATTGCCCTTAGACAGGACATCTCCACTGCCTCCAACCGTCTCCTCGCTGCTGCATTTACCACCCAAGCTTCGCATCCATATAAGAGTGTTCTTACTACTATACTTTCATACATTCCCTTCTTTGCCTCCATAGATAACGTTTTTTGACTCCACATATACCTCAACGCACCACTCACCTTTTTTCCTTCATGAATTCTATGATTAACCTCATCGTTCATAAATCCATCTGCTGACACATCAACTCCCAAGTATCTGAAAACATTCACTTCTTCCGTACTCCTCCTTTCCAATTTGATATCCAATTTTTCTTTATCTAAATCATTTGATACCCTAATCACCTTACTCTTTTCTATGTTCACTTTCAACTTTCTACCTTTACACATATTCCCAAACTCGTCCACTAACCTTTGCAATTTTTCTTTAGAATCTCCCATAAGCAGGGTATCATCAGCAAAAAGTAACTGTGTCAATTCCCATTTTGAATTTGATTCCCCATAATTTAATCCCACCCCTCTCCCGAACACCCTAGCATTTACTTCTTTTACAACCCCATCTATAAATATATTAAACAACCATGGTGACATTACACATCCCTGCCTAAGACCTACTTTTACTGGGAAGTATTCTCCCTCTCCTCTACACACCCTAACCTGAGCCTCACTATCCTCATAAAAACTCTTTACAGCATTTAGTAACTTACCACCTATTCCATATACTTGCAACATCTGCCACATTGCTCCTCTATCCACTCTATCATGTGCCTTTTCTAAATCCATAAATGCAATAAAAAGTTCCCTACCTTTATCTAAATACTGTTCACATATATGCTTCAATGTAAACACTTGATCTACACATCCCCTACCCACTCTGAAACCTCCTTGCTCATCCGCCATCCTACATTCTGTCTTACCTCTAATTCTAATTCTTTCAATTATAACCCTACCGTACACTTTTCCTGGTAAACTCAGTAAACTTATTCCTCTATAATTTTTACAATCTCTCTTGTTCCCTTTCCCTTTATATAAAGGGACTATACATGCTCTCCGCCAATCCCTAGGTACCTTCCCCTCTTTCATACATTTATTAAACAAAAGTACCAACCACTCCAACACTATATCCCCCCCTACTTTTAACATTTCTGTCATGATCCCATCAGTTCCAGCTGCTTTACCCCCTTTCATTCTACGTAATGCCTCACGTACCTCCCCCACACTTACATTCTGCTCTTCACTCCTAAAAGATGGTATACCTCCCTGGCCAGTGCATGAAATTACCGCCTCTCTTTTTTCCTCAACATTTAAAAGTTCCTCAAAATATTCTCGCCATCTACCTAATACCTCCCTCTCCCCATCTACTAACTCCCCTACTCTGTTTTTAACTGACAAATCCATACTTTCCCTAGGCTTTCTTTACTTGTTTAACTCCAAAATTTTTTCTTATTTTCATTAAAATTTCTTGATAGTGCCTCTCCCACTCTATTATCTGCTCTCGTTTTGCACTCTCACCACTCTCTTTACCTCTCTTTTACTCTCCATATACTCTGCTCTTCTTATAACATTTCTGCTTTGTAAAAACCTCTCATAAGCTACCTTTTTCTATTTTATCACACCCTTTACTTCATTCCACCAATCACTCCTCTTTCCTCCTGCCCCCACCCTCCTATAACCACAAACTTGTGCCCCACATTCAAGGTACTCATCTTTGCACTAGCCCACCTTTCTGCCAATAGTCACTTATATCTCACCAGAACTTCCTCCTCCCTTAGTTTATACACTTTCACCTCCCTCTTACTTGTTGTTGCCACCTTCCTCTTTTTCCATCTACCTCTTACTCTAACTGTAGCTACAACTAAATAATGATATAACAGTTGCCCCTCTATAAACATGTACATCCTGGAGCCTACCCATCAACCTTTTATCCACCAATACATAATCTAACAAACTACTTTCATTACGTGCTACATCATACCTTGTATATTTATTTATCCTCTTTTTCATAAAATATGTATTACTTATTACCAAATCTCTTTCTACACATAACTCAATTAAAGGCTCCCCATTTACATTTACCCCTGGCACCCCAAATTTACCTACTACTCCCTCCATAACATTTTTACCCATTTTAGCATTGAAATCCCCAACCACCATTACTCTCACTTGATTCAAAACTCCCCACGCATTCACTCAACATTTCCCAAAATCTCTCTCTCCTCTACACTTCTCTCTTCTCCAGGTGCATACACCCTTACTATAACCCACTTTTCACATCCAGTCTTTATTTTACTCCACATAATCCTTGAATTTATACATTTATAGTCCCTCTTTTCCTGCCATAGCTTATCCGTCAACATTATTGCTACTCCTTCTTTAGCTCTAACTCTATTTGAAACCCCTGACCTAATCCCATTTATTCCTCTCCATTGAAACTCTCCCACCCCCTTCAACTTTGTTTCACTTAAAGCCAGGACATCCAGCTTCTTCTCATTCATAACATCCACAATCATCTCTTTCTTATCATTTGAACAACATCCAAGCACATTCAGACTTCCCACTTTGACAATTTTCTTCTTATTCTTTTTAGTAATCTTTACAGGAAAAGGGGTTACTAGCCCATTGTTCCTGGCATTTTAGTTGACTTTTACAACACGCATGGCTTACGGAGGAAAGATTATTATTCCACTTCCTCATGGATACAAAAGGAAAAGTAATAAGACCAAGAACTATGAAGATAAAATCAAAGAAAACTCAGATGAGTGTGTATAAATAAACGTGTACATGTATGTGTAGTGTGACCTAGTGTAAGAAGAAGTAGCAAGACATACCTGTAATCCTGCATATTTATGAGACAGACAAAAGACACCAGCAATCCTACCATCATGTAAAACAATTACAGGCTTTCGTTTTACACTCACTTGGCAGGACGGTAGTACCTCCCTGGGTGGTTGCTGTCTACCAAGCTACTACCTTCTGAGTTTATATATATACATTATATACAGTATTGGTCTCTCAAGCCCCAGATGTTAGTAGGAAAAGAAAAAAAAATTAGAAAAGAAAAGAAAAAACTACAAAAAACGGTAAACAAAGTAATGTGGTATGTGGAAATCGTCGCTGTTGCCACCACGTCATTTGGGGTAAACTTCTCGGCACTGTATCTCGGTAAGTACTGATCAGAAAATTTTTTTTTTTGTCTTATTACCTTCACAAAAATATACTCTTTAATTCTGTAAGAATTTTTTTTTTTTTTTTTTTTTTTTAAATTTCTTGGACACTGGAGCACCGCTTCAGATTTTGGCCTTGGACCCTGAAGGGGTTAATTTTCCCCATAAGAAATAATGGAAATAGAATTAATCCATTCCGGACACCCAAAAGTATTAAACAAAATAATTTTTTTTACATGAAATATACATTTCCCTACACAGAAACCAATGGTATATGCAAAATAAACAATAATTAAATGCCACTTACCTTTATTGTGGAGCTGTTAATAAGTGATGAGACAGTAGGAGGGCAGATGATGCAGGTGTTCTATTGTTTGGAAGGGGAATCCCCTTCCATAAAGACTTGAGATAAGTCCTTTTTTGGCATTACCTCCTTTCTTTGTTTTTTAATACCACTAGGACCAGCTTGAGAGTCACTGGACCCCTGTTGGACAAAATACGTATCTGTCCAGAGAGCTCTGTTTCTCACATCCCCTTAGGATTTCCTAAAATGGGACACTAGTGTCATTGTACATGTTGCCAATACGGCTTGCAACAGCTGTGTCAGGATAAAATTCATCCATAAATGCTTGCACCTTTGTAAACATTGTACACATTTCCTTAATCCTTGACGAAGGCAACTTCCTCTGTCTCTCTTCCACCTGCTCTGAAGCACATTCCTGAGCTGTGATCTGTTGCTGTTGCACCTCAAGGTCTTGCAGCTCTGTAGTGGTTAGTTCTTCATCGTCATCCTCCACCAACTCTTCCACATCCTCGCCACAAACCTCCAACCCCATGGACTTCCCCAATGATACAGTAGATTCCACAACTGGCATAGACTCCTTAGGGTTAGCCCCAAACCCTTCAAAATCCCTCTCTTGTATACACTGTGGCCACAATTTTTTCCAAGCAGAGTTGAAAGTCCTGCAAATCACTCCCTCCCAAGCCTTTTCCTATAAGGTTTAAGCAAGTGAAGATACTGAGGTGATCTTTCCAAAACTCTTAGGGTCAATTCAGTGTCTGAGGTCACTTCAAAGAACTTTTGAAGCTGCTTTTGTGTAGAGTTTTTTGAAGTTTGAAATGACCTGCAGGTCCATGGGCTGGAGGAGAGGAGTTGTATTAGGAGGCAAAAACTTTGACGAAGCTCAACTCCCCCACAATTTGCTCTTGCAAGTTGTGAGGATGAGCAGGAGCATTGTCCATTACCAGGAGGCACTTGAGCAACAATTTATTTACCAGGAGTTAATTTTTAACAGTGGGCCAAACACACCATAAAACCAATCCAGGAAAATTTCTCTAGTGACCCATGCCTTACTGTTTGCAATGGTCCAAGTCGGACCGAAACATCGTCGTAAGCTTCTCTCTTTTATGTGCGGGTTATTCGTGTATCGTTCCTAATAACACGGTATTGTGCCTTTCTTTTGTTACTTACTGTTTCCTCTCCACATAACACACCAGTTAGCCTTGACGACGCTGTTCTTCTTGAACACACTGGGAGATTCAGAGTGATACACAAGTAAACGCTTTACTTTGCAATCCCCACTAGCATTACTACAAAACATGAGTGTTAGCCTGTCTTTCATAGGCTTGTGTCCTGGGAGTGCCTTTTCCTCCTGAGTAATGTAGGTCCTGTTTGGCATTTTCTTCCAAAACAGGCCCATTTCGTCACAGTTAAACACTTGTTGGGGTTTTAAGTTTTCAGTGTTTAGTATGTACATACT
This sequence comes from Cherax quadricarinatus, assembly GCF_038502225.1. Taxonomy (NCBI): domain Eukaryota; kingdom Metazoa; phylum Arthropoda; class Malacostraca; order Decapoda; family Parastacidae; genus Cherax; species Cherax quadricarinatus. Next base: position 44,643,556 of record NC_091302.1, on the reverse strand, counting down.
CCTTAAAATCCTGCACATATTTTTCAGCTGCTTTTTTGTCTGAACTGGCAGCCTCAGCATGCCTTATCACACTTTGTATACCACTACAATTCTTAAATCGCTCAAACCAGCCTTTGCTGGCCCTAAATTCATCAATATCATCACTATTTGGAGGCATTTTCTTAATGAGATCATCATGTAACTGCCTTGCCTTTTCATATATTATTAACTGAGAAACACTATCTCCTGATGATTGTTTTTCGTTTATGCACACCAACAAGTCTCTCTCCACATCTTCAGTTATTTGCGATCTCCGTTTTGAAAACATACTTGCACCTTTCGCAACAACAGCTTCCTTGATTGTCTTTCTGTTCGCCAAGATAGTAGTGATGGTTGAATGGGGTTTGTTATATAGCCTTCCAACTCGGAGATATGCACTCCACTTTCATACTTTTCTATTATCTCTTTCTTCACTTGCATAGTAATTCTCAACCTTTTTACTACAGAGTTGGCACTAGTAGCTTTCTTGGGGCCCATGGTGGCCTATTTAGCAGTTACAAGCACAAAAAACAATAGAATAATACAAAATATATTGCAGGCATGCGTGGAATTGACCACAACAGCTTGTAAACAATGGCACACTGGCTATACACGGAGTCTCGGAGTGGCTCGGCCCGCTCAAGCCGCATGGACACGTTTGGGACGAAAACCTTTAGACGAGTTTTTCGGCATTGGTCGAGCCAATATTTTGACGCCAAAGTGAGCCATTAGTAGATTTTGGCGTTAGGCAATGCCACCGTTGGTCGAGGGTCCACTGGATATTAACCCCTTCAGGGTCCAAGGCCAAATTCTGAAGTGGTGCTCCAGTGTCCAAGAAATTTTGAAAAAAAAAAAAAAAAATTCTTTCAGAATTAACCCTTTCAGGGTCCGTCCCGTAGATCAACGGCTTTACGTTCAGTGTCCAAACCGTAGATTTACGCCAAAATTCTAGCGCCGTCAAATTTAGCGCGAAAACGCTCATAAGCCTACATGTGAGAGAACGGGTCTGCGTGGTGGGTGTGCACCATAAACAAAAAATCTAGGCGCCCGCATAGCATTGTGGGAACGCCGGCTCAGTTACCCTTGTTCACCATGCCTCGTCGCAAGTCAGCTCTCACTCCCCGGAAAATTGGGACTCTCCTCTTCCTATCTGATAGTTCTGACACTGATGGAAGTGGGAATGAAGACGAATTCTACGGCTTTGATCAGTTAGTGACCGAAAAGAATGACCAGGATATCGATAATAGTGCAGAAAACCCTGACGATCCTCAACCTTCTACCTCTGGTGTGGGCACTCGTGACTCACGGTCGGTTGTTCCTCATCACAAGAGAAAACTAATATTTTCGCTTGGCCAGGCCTCTGACTTCAGTAATGATGATAGTGACGTGGACTATGATTTTATTGCGCTCGACGATCAATCGAGTAGTGGTAGTGAGGAATCATATTCACCAGTGAAGCGTCGGTATGTTCGCCACCGCATGCGCTTGGGTAGTGTACCCTATGCTGTGCCCAGGGGACGGAGTACATCCCGGAGTACATCCCGTGGCCCAACACCAGTTTTAGGTAGTGATAGTGAGGATGATGTGGCTACACTTGGCATGGATAGACCACAGGCACCAGTGGATGGTGTTAGTGGTGATGGTAGTGGCACCGCCATGCGTGACTCACCAGGCCACGCTGGGACCCACGCTGCTGACTCGTCAGTTCAAGGACAAAGCGGAGTGCCAGCCACCAGCCCACCACAACCACAACCACCCGCACAACCAGCCTGTGATGTCCAGTATCCACCAGCAAACCGTATGTGGGATTGGCAGCAAAATCCCAATTTTGTTCCCAAGCCTCACCACTTTGATGATTCTCAAAGTGGAATTCTACCTACTTGTCCCCTTGGAACCACGGCCAATGAACTGGAATTCTTTGAATTATTCTTTGACCAGCCATTGATGGAAATTATTGTCAGGGAAAGTAATAAGTATTTTGAGTACACCATGGCAGATACGATCTTATCACCACAGTCAAGACTACACAGGTGGAAAGAGACGACTGTTGCAGAAATGTATTTGCTTTTTGCAACAATAATGCTTATGCCTCACGTCTATAAGCATAATATAAAAGCATACTGGTCCACAGATTGGCTAATTTCTACCCCGGTCTTCAGTGAAATCATACCAGTGAACAGGTTTATCTTATTCTTACGTATGTTGCACTTCTCTGACAAAACCAGGCCTGACAGAAGTGACAGGTTATACAAGATTAGAAATGTTTTCATGTATCTCAAACAAAAGTTCAGCATATACTTTTATCCATTCAAGAATCTTGTAATTGACGAGTCTTTGATTTTGTTCAAAGGTAGACTGTCATTCAAGCAGTATATACCGAGCAAGAGGAAACGCTTTGGTATAAAACTGTTTGTACTCTGTGATTGTGACAGTGGCCTAGTGTTGGATATTGTTGTATACACGGGTAGTAAAACATTGAAAGATACCAAGATGTTATTGGGAATCTCAGGTGATGTAGTGAGAAACATGATGGCACCTTATCTTGGTAAGGGGCATACATTATATACCGATAACTGGTACACAAGCCCATTACTCGGTGATTTCATGCGAGTGAACAAGACAGATGTGTGTGGCACAGTGCGTTCTAATCGTAAACATATGCCCAGGCTCAACGCAGGTGCTTGTGATGACGTGCAGGTGTTTACTGCCAATGACATCATGGCATTATGGTGGCATGACAAACGAGATGTCACATTGTTGACAACCATTCACCGTAATGAAATGCAAGACAGTGGCAAAGTTGATCGAGTGACTAATGAACATATTCGAAAACCAGTGACAGTGATTGATTATACAACATGCGCTTGGTTGACAAATGTGACATGCAGATTGTTTTTGTTGACTGTGTTCGTAAGAGTTACAAGTGGTACATGAAACTTTTCTTCCATCTCATGGACATTTCAATGCTCAATGCATATAATATGTACCAAATAAAGACTGGCAACAGACCACCGTATGGTGAATTTTGTTTGTCTGTTGTCAGACAACTCATAATGAAGTACCAGGTAACAACACCTGCTATACAACACGGTCCTCGAATTCCTCAGGATATACCCAAGCGTTTGAGGAGGAAAGGTGATCATTTCATAATGCAACTTCCTTCAACTCAGAAGAAATTTGCTCAGAAGAGATGCATCGTCTGTGCACAAACAGAAAGACGGCAACAAAGACGCAAAGACACTCGGTTTATGTGTGAGGAATGTAAGGTGCCTCTGTGCATGGTGCCTTGTTTCAAGGAGTTCCACAAGGTCCAGCAGTTCTAAAACCATGTCCAGTGATTGTAAATATGTAAATATATGATAGAACATTAGTATTATACAAGATTTGTGCATGTTTATTGTAATAAACAACAGTGGTAAACAATAATATGATAATAACTTTAGTGCGGTTATTGTGTTCAATACAGTGAGTTTATATATATACATTATATACAGTATTGGTCTCTCAGGCCCCAAATGTTAGTAGGAATAGAAAAAAATTGGAAAAGAAAAGAAAAAACAACAAAAATCGCAAAATGATGTAATGCGCGTATGTGGAATTCGTCGATGTTGCCGCCACCACATCATTTTCGACAAACTTCTTGGCACTGTATCTCGGTAAGTACTGATCAGATTTTTTTTTTGTCTTATTACCTTCACAAAAATATACTCTTTAATTCTGTAAGAATTTTTTTTTTTTTTTTTTTCAAAATTTCTTGGACACTGGAGCACCACTTCAGATTTGGCCTTGGACCCTGAAGGGGTTAAAGAGTATATTTTTGTGAAGGTAATAAGACAAAATTTTTTTTTTTCTGATCAGTACTTACCGAGATACAGTGCCGAGAAGTTGACCACAAATGACCTGGTGGCGGCAACATCAACAATTTCTACATACGCGCATTACTTTATTTAACATTTTTTATAGTTTTTTCTCTTCTTTTCTAATTTTTTTCTTTTCCTACTAACATTTGGGGCCTGAGAGACCAATACTGTATATAATGTATACAGTGGACCCCCGCATACTGTTGGCATCACATAACGTTTAATCCTCATACCGCTCGCTTTTATCGCAAAAATTTTGCCTCGCATACCGCTCAAAAACCCGCTCACCGCTGTTCGTTCGAGACGCGTCCAATGTGCGCCCTTAGCCAGCCTCACATGTGCCGCCGGTGGCATTGTTTACCAGCCAGCCTCCGCGGTAACATCCAAGCACACAATCGGAACATTTCGTATTATTACAGTGTTTTTGGTGATTTTATCTGCAAAATAAGTGACCATGGGCCCCAAGAAAGCTTCTAGTGCCAACCCTACAGCAATAAGGGTGAGAATTACTATAGAGATGAAGAAAGAGATCATTGATAAGTATAAAAGTGGAGTGCGTGTCGCCGACCTGGCCAGGTTGTACAAGAAACCCAAATCAACCATCGCTACTATTGTGGGCAACAGAAAGGCAATCAAGGAAGCTGTTCTTGCCAAAGGTTTAACTGTGTTTTCGAAACAGAGATCGCAAGTGATGGAAGATGTTGAGAGACTCTTATTGGTGTGGATAAATGAAAAACAGCTAGCAGGAGATAGCGTCTCTCAAGCGATCATAAGCGAAAAGGCTAGGAAGTTGCATGAGGATTTAATTAAAAAAATGCCTGCAACTAGTGATGATGTGAGTGAATTTAAGGCCAGCAAAGGTTGGTTTGAGAGATTTAAGAAGCGTAGTGGCATACATAGTGTGATAAGGCATGGTGAGGCTGCCAGTTCGGACCACAAAGCAGCTGAAAAATATGTGCAGGAATTCAAGGAGTACATAGACAGTGAAGGACTGAAACCTGAACAAGTGTTTAATTGTGATGAAACAGGCCTGTTTTGGAAGAAAATGCCAAGCAGGACCTACATTACTCAGGAGGAAAAGGCACTCCTAGGACATAAGCCTATGAAAGACAGGCTTACTTTGTTGATGTGTTCCAATGCTACTGGTGATTGCAAAGTGAAGCCTTTATTAGTGTATCACTCTGAAACGCCCAGACCGTTCAGGCAAAAAAATTTCCTCAAGGAGAATTTGTGTGTGCTGTGGAGGGCAAACAGTAAGGCATGGGTCACTAGGGACTTTTTCTATGACTGGTTACACCATGCATTTGCCCCCAATGTGAAAGATTACCTAACTGAAAAGAAATTAGAACTTAAGTGCCTCCTGGTGTTAGACAATGCCCATGGTCATCCTACAGACGTGGCAGAGCGACTTTATGGGGACATGAAATTCATTAAGGTGAAGTTTTTGCCTCCTAATACCACTCCTCTCCTGCAGCCCATGGACCAGCAGGTTATTGCAAACTTCAAAAAACTGTACACAAAAGCTCTGTTTGAAAGGTGCTTTGTAGTGACCTCAGAAACTCAACTGACTCTAAGAGAGTTTTGGAGAGAGCACTTTAATATCCTCAATTGTGTAAACCTTATAGGTAAGGCTTGGGAGGGAGTGACTAAGAAGACCTTGAACTCTGCTTGGAAGAAACTGTGGCCAGAATGTGTAGACAAAAGGGATTTTGAAGGGTTTGAGGCTAACCCTGAGAGGATTATGCCAGTTAAGGAATCCATTGTGGCATTGGGAAAGTCCTTGGGGTTGGAGGTTAGTGGGGAGGATGTGGAAGAGTTGGTGGAGGAGGACAATGAAGAACTAATCACTGATGAGCTGATAGATCAACTTCAACAGCAAGAGGCCATACCTGAGGAAACTGGTTCAGAGGAGGGGAGAGAGAAATTGAAGAAGTTGCCTACTACAAAGATTAAGGAAATCTGTGCAATGTGGCTGAAAGTGCAAACCTTTATGGATGAGAATCACCCTCACACAGCTATTGCAAGCCGTGCTGGTGATTATTACACTGACAATGTTGTGAAACACTTTAGGGAAGTCATAAAGGAACGAGAGGTACAGGCCACTGTGGACAGATATGTTGTGCGAAAGAAGTCCAGTGACTCTGAAGCTGGTCCTAGTGGCATTAAAAGAAGAAGGGAAGTAACCCCAGAAAAGGACTCGACACCTCAAGTCTTAATGGAAGGGGATTCCCCTTCTAAACACTAACACTCTCTCTCCCCTCCTCCCATCCCATCAATCATCACCAGATCTTCAATAAAAGTAAGTGTCATGTAATTGTGCATGCCTTTTTCAGTTTGTGTGTATTAAAATTAACATTTCATGTGGTAAATTTTTTTTTTTTCATACTTTGGGGTGTCTTGCACGGATTAATTTGATTTCCATTATTTCTTATGGGGAAAATTCATTCGCATACCGATCATTTCGCATAACAACCAGCCCTCTTGCACGGATTAAAATCGCTATGCGGGGGTCCACTGTATATATAAACTCACTGTATTGAACACAATAACCGCACTAAATTTATTATCATATTATTGTTTTCCACTGTTGTTTATTACAATAAACATGCACAAATGTTGTATAATACTAATGTTATATCATATATTTACATATTTACAATCACTGGACATGGTTTTAGAACTGCTGGAGCTTGTGGAACTCCTTGAAACAAGGCACCATGTACAGAGGTACCTTACATTCCTCACACATAAACTGAGTGTCTTTGTGTCTTTGTTGCCGTCGTTTTGTTTGTGCACAGACGATGCATCACTTCTGAGCAAATTTCTTCTGAGTTGAAGGAAGCTGTATTATGAAATGATCACCTTCCCTCCTCAAACGCTTGGGTATATCCTGAGGAATTCGAGGACCTTGTTGTATAGCAGGTGTTGTTACCTGGTACTTCATTATGAGTTGTCTGACAACAGACAAACAAAATTCACCATACGGTGGTCTGTTGCCAGTCTTCATTTAGCACATATTATATGCATTGAGCATTGAAATGTCCATGAGATGGAAGAAAAGTTTCATGTACCACTTGTAACTTTTATGACCACAATCAACAAAGCAAATCTGCATGTCACATTTGTCAACCATGAGCATGTTTTGTGTATAAGCAATCACTGTCACTGGTTTTCGAATACGTTCATTAGTCACTCGATCAACTTTGCCACTGTCTTGCATTTCATTATGGTGAATGGCGCATTTCATTACGGTGAATGGTTGTCAACAATGTGACATCTCGTTTGTCATGCCACCGTAATGCCATGATGTCATTGGCAGTAAACACCTGCACATCATCACGAGCACCTGCGTTGAGCCTGGGCATATGTTTACGATTAGAACGCACTGTGCCACACACATCTGTCTTGTTCACTCTTAAGAAATCACTGAGTAATGGGCTTGTTTACCAGTTATCGGTATAGTATAATGTATGCCCCTTACCAAGATAAGGTGCCATCATACTTCTCACTACGTCACCTGAGATACCCAATAACATCTTGGTATCTTTCAGTGTTTTACTTCCTGTGTATACAACAATATCCAATACCAGGCCACTGTCACAGTCACAGAGTACAAACAGTTTTATACCAAAGCGTTTCCTCTTGCTCGGTATATACCGCTTGAATGAGTGCCTACCTTTGAACAAAATCAAAGACTCGTCAATTACAAGATTCTTGAATGGATAAAAGTACATGCTGAACTTTTGTTTGAGATACATAAAACATTTCTTATCTTGTATAACCTGTCACTTCTGTCAGGCCTGGTTTTGTCAGAGGAGTGCAACATATGCAACAGTAAGATAAACCTGTTCACTGGGACGATTTCACTGAAGACCAGGGTAGAAATTAGCCGATCTGTGGACCAGTATGCTTTTATATTATGCTTATAGATGTGAGGCATAAGCATTATTGTTGCAAAAAGCAAATACATTTCTGCAACAGTCGTCTCTTTCCACCGGTGTAGCTGTGGTGATATGATCGTATTTGCCATGGTGTACTCAAAATGCTTGTTACTTTCCCTGACAATAGTTTCCATCAGTGGCTGGTCAAAGAATAGTTCAAAGAATTCCAGTTCATTTGCAGTGTTTCCAAGGGGACAAGTTGGTAGAATTCCACTTTCAGAGTCATCAAAGTGGTGGGGCTTGGGAACAAAATTGGGATTTTGCTGCCAATCCCAGATACGGTTTGCTGGTGGGTACTGGACATAGGCTGGTTGTGCGGGTAGTTGTGGTTGTGGTGGGCTGGTGGCTGACGCTCCGCTTTGTTCTTGAACTGCGGAGTCAGCAGCATGGGTCCCAGCCTGGGCTGGTGAGTCACGCATGGCTGTGGCACTACCATCACCACTACCACCATCTACTGATGCCTATGGTCTATCCATGCCAAGTGTAGCCACATAATCCTCACTATCACTGTCTATACCTGGTGTAGGGCCACGGGATGAACTCCGGGATGTACCCCGGGATGTACTCTGGGATGTACTCTGGGATGTACTCCGTCCCCTGGGCACGGCATAGGGTACACTACCCGAGTACATGCGGCGGCATTCATACCGACTCTTCACTGGTGAATGTTTCCTCACTATCACTACTCGAATGATCGTCAAGAGCAATAAAATCGCAATCCACCTCACTATCATCATCATTACTGAAGGCCGAGGCCTGGCCACATGAAAATAATAGTTTTCTCTTGCGATGAGGTACAACTGACCGTGACTGACGAGTGCCCACACCAGAGCTAGAAGGTTGAGGATTGTCAGGGTTTTCTGCACTGTTATCGATATCCTGGTCATTCCTTTCGGTCATTAACTGATCAAAGCCAAAGAATTTGTCTTAATTTCCACTTCCATCACTGTCAGAACTATCAGATAGGAAGAGGAGAGTCCCAATTTTCCTTGGAGTGAGAGCTGCCTTGCGACGAGGCATGGTGAACAAGGGTAACTGAGCCGGCATTCCCACAATGCTATGCGGGCGCCTAGATTTTTTGTTTATGGCGCACTTCCACCACGCAGACCCATTCTCTCACATGTAGGCCTATGAGCGTTTTTGCCCTAAATTTGACGGCGCTAGAATTTTGGCGTAGATCTACGGGGCGGACGCTGAAAGGGTTAATGTTTTATAATTGTTAAGATGCACTGTTAATGTGTCTGAAGCATTTTTAATATTTTTTCTATAGAAGCAACTTGTTTGCAAGCTTAAAAGAGAAAAACAGTTTGTTTATAAAGTTTGTGGCCTGTAGACATCTTGGATTTATATTATACGTATAGTATATAAGTGTAAGTAGTATGTTGGTAGACATCAGCCACCCAGGGTGGCACTACCATCCTGCCAAATAAGTGTAAAACGAAAGCCTGTAATTGTTTTACATGATGGTAAGATTGCTGATGTCTTTTGTCTGTCTCATAAATAATAATTAGAAGAGGTAAACAAGGCTACTCGTTCTTTCCATGATATCTTTAAAGTTAAAGATATTTATTTTGAAAAATTACATGATTGTACAGAGGAATATAATAGTTGGGTGTACATGCCAAAAGCCCCTTTGTATGCAGAGCATTTCAACAAAACTTAGAGATTAGCTTCAGATTAGTAAGGCAATAATACATGGTTCATATGGTCATTAGATGAGTTACAGTGAGTACAGTAGAATTGTATATTCTATCAGGTAATGCTTCATGGTTTTGATAGTGTAGTAGAGACTTTATGCACAAAAAGTACTACTAGCAACTCCAGTTAAGTGTGTACCATAAACTCCCCTGTCAAAATGGTCATAGTTATTTGTCTCATAACTCCACTAGAACCAAATGGTGTTCTGTTAGATTTCTGTATGAGGGTTCTCAGAAAATGCAGCCCAAATTTCCTGGAAGATGAGCACCTCAAAATCAGGGAGAACAGCAGTTTACATTTACATGCCACCTGTAGAAGGAAGGGAGAGAGTATACCAGTAATTAACCCTTTCAGGGTCCAAGGCCCAAATCTGGAGTCACGCACCAGTGTCCAAGAATTTTCAAAAAAAAAAAATTGTTATTTTTTCTTATGAAATCGTAGAGAATCTTTTTGTGAAGGTAATAAAACAAAAAGTACGAAATTTGGTGGAAAATTGACGAAATTATGCTCTCGCGAATTTTGATGTGTCAGCGATATTTACGAGTCGGCGATTTTGCCGACTTTGACTCCCATTTTAGGCCAATTACATTATTCCAATCAACCAAATTCTTAGCTATTTCACTAGTATTACTTCTATTCTATCGATTGAGCACAAGAAATCGCCAACTCAACTGTTTCAACTACAAAATAAAGTGATCGGAAATTGTTAATTTGGCCAATTTAACACAAAGTTCAAAATATTCCAATTTCAAAATAGGCTCCAGAATAAACAATGTAGGTATTCCTGGAACTAAACTAACATTTCCTCTGTTCATTAGTTACATTTTGAGGCTTTACAAATAAATTCCATTTTGATTTTTTATTCACATAATGAATTTTTATTCACACCAAAAAATAGAAGATTTACTGTTATGCAATACTGTAATAATTGTATAAATATCATCACCATATTTGTGAATGTATATTAGACCCACCAGCTGGTGTGTATTAGATGTGTGAGGTCGTTTGTTTACTCTTGAATATCGGCAAAAATTTAACATTTCCGCTACTTTGAGCTCAGTTTCAAGCCATTTCCAGTGCTAAAACCAATCAAAATCATCTCTATTTCTGTAATATGTCTTCCATTCTATCAAATGAGACCAAGAAATCGCAAATACAGCTATAAAAAAACATAGGAAAAAAACACTGCAAAGTCGCTGTTTTAATCGAAAAATCATGATTTCATTTTTTTTCTCTCATTATACACAGTGTGCTGCAGGATCTGTTTTATGTGGTGCACACATACCACATAGATGTATTCTCTCATATCTAGGCCCAAATGTACCACTCACAGTTTATCAGAGTGAGCTGAGCTCATGGCGTAGATCTACGGTTTGGACACTCACCGTAAAGCCGTAGATCTACGGGACGGACCCTGAAAGGGTTAACACTAAAAGAGTTGATTCCAACAAATCCACTTTTTAAACTCCATTACTTCCATGATGTCCAAGAATACAGTAGATCCTTGACTTACGAGTGTCTCAACGTATGAGTTTTTTTGAGATACGAGCTGTCCCTGGGTCGATTTTTTGCTCCAAGTTATGAGCCTGCTTCCCCATCAATGCAAAACCTGGACACCTCGCTTGTATATCTATGATTTCATGCTTTAATTCCATGGAAATCATCCTCTTTTTCTTCTCAGCATTGTCCTTTACACTTACTTGCTGTGAAGGCTTACTCAGCCCTGTAACAACTTCAGTCAGTATTACTCAGGCTGGCTCCTCCTCAGGAAAATTAATGAATAGAAAAAGAAATAATAACAGACAAACATAAACACTTTATTATATAGAAAATATAAAATATAAAACACTTAAATATGAAATATTAATCCTACATTAAAGAAAATGAAAAATGAAAAATATAAATGGTAACTGAATTCAACGCTAATATGTATATGGGTGTCTGGTGTTGGTGACACTGTTGTTGAAATCGTAGCCATTGCTGATGATGGTGGGGGGGGTCGCAGGTGTTGGTGACCACCACCGGCTAGTTCTTCACAGATTAACGCCGTGAGTAGTATCCCGATGACAGGAAAGCAGGTTCTTTACCACTGCAATGATGTGGGGTTACGTCCTGCAATTTCATACAGGTACACAGGTACTTAGATCCAAAATGGGGAAGTCTCTGGACGTTAGTCCTTCTCCTGTTCTTCTCGTTGATTGACACGTGACCCTCACTGTCATCCAAGCTGAAAAGAGACAGGTTACCCACTGCTTAAATAATCACTCTCCATGGCAGTGTACATTACTCAAAAGACGTGGTGATTATTACAACAGTCAACCTAGAGCAAGACTGAAAGGACTAAGGTTATTATTGGTCAGAAGTGAAGCTTCTAACCAATAAATCCACTAGAATACAAGGCAGGCATGTACTTACAGTAGTGTTGGGAGCTGTGAGTCGAGTGATTTACTGTTTGACCAGAGCCCCACACGTCACCTTTCGAGGGGGGGGTGGAAGAGGGAGGGGAAGGGATAGCGGGAGCTAGACTGACCCTACATTAACAAGCAGCCGGGGTGGGGGAGAAAAGGTGGGAAAAACGGGAGCGTGACTTACCCTACCTTAACTAGTAGCCGGCAATGAAACTATCGTTACTATATCTCTACTCCTATCTATTGAACTTTTCCCTCACACTTGCTTAGAACCCATGCTTTGAAAAATGAAATTTGGCCAAATGACTGTCAAAAATGTAGGTAAAGCATGTGAGAACTGCTCCCACAGCGAGGTAAACAATGCACTGAGTTGGCGGCGTTTATTACAATAATTATTATTAATTATTATTACTAATTATTATTATTATTATTATTATTGTTATTATTAATTTAGGTAATTAGAGCACAGATCCAATTCCCTAGATCAAGAGTCCCTTACCAGCATCAAGGTTCCTTGATGCTGGTGAGGGGCTCTTGATTTAGGAAATTGTATTTGTGCTCTAGTTTCCTAAATTAATAATGATATTATTATTATAATGATAGAGCTCCAGTTCCCTAAATTAATAATAATAATAATATAATACGTATGTAATAATAATTCAGAATGCTGCTGCTAGTTGGCACAGCTGATGCCAAAACATCCGGTAAGCAGTACACATGTTAACATTGCTGTGGGAGCAGTTCTCTTGTGCTTGCTTGCATTTTTTTTTAACAGTCACATGGCCAAATTTCTCTTTTCTAACCATGGGTCCTTAGCCAGCCTCACATGTTCCGCCGGTGGCATTGTTTACCAGCCAGCCTCCGCGGTAGCATCCAAGCATACAATCGTAACATTTCGTATTATTAGTGTTTTTAGTGATTTTATCTGGAAAATAAGTGACCATGGGCCCCAAGAAAGCTTCTAGTGCCAACCCTACAGCAATAAGGGTGAGAATTACTATAGAGATGAAGAAAAAGATCATTGATAAGTATGAAAGTGGAGTGCGTGTCTCCGAGCTGGCCAGGTTGTATAATAAACCCCAATCAACCATCGCTACTATTGGTGGTACAGCTGCTGCTGCTGCACTGTCAGCTGCTGCTGCTGCTGTAGCATCGTCTGCTGCTGCTGTAGCACTGTCAGCTGCTGCTGCTGCTGTAGCACTGTCAGCTGCTGCTGCTGCTGTAGCATCGTCTGCTGCTGCTGTAGCATCGTCTGCTGCTGCTGTAGCACTGTCAGCTGCTGCTGTAGCACTGTCAGCTGCTGCTGTAGCACTGTCAGCTGCTGCTGCTGCTGTAGCATCGTCTGCTGCTGCTGTAGCATCGTCTGCTGCTGCTGTAGCACTGTCAGCTGCTGCTGCTGCTGTAGCATCGTCTGCTGCTGCTGTAGCACTGTCAGCTGCTGCTGCTGTAGCATCGTCTGCTGCTGCTGTAGCATCGTCTGCTGCTGCTGTAGCACTGTCAGCTGCTGCTGCTGCTGTAGCATCGTCTGCTGCTGCTGTAGCATCGTCTGCTGCTGCTGCTGCTGTAGCATCGTCTGCTGCTGCTGTAGCATCATCTGCTGCTGCTGCTGCTGCTGCTGTAGCATTGTCTGCTGCTGCTGTAGCATCGTCTGCTGCTGCTGCTGCTGTAGCATCGTCTGCTGCTGCTGCTGCTGTAGCATCGTCTGCTGCTGCTGCTGTAGCATCGTCTGCTGCTGCTGTAGCACTGTCAGCTGCTGCTGCTGCTGTAGCATCGTCTGCTGCTGCTGTAGCATCGTCTGCTGCTGCTGTAGCACTGTCAGCTGCTGCTGCTGCTGTAGCATCGTCTGCTGCTGCTGTAGCATCGTCTGCTGCTGCTGCTGCTGTAGCATCGTCTGCTGCTGCTGTAGCATCGTCTGCTGCTGCTGCTGCTGTAGCATCGTCTGCTGCTGCTGCTGCTGCTGTAGCATCGTCTGCTGCTGTAGCATCGTCTGCTGCTGCTGTAGCATCGTCTGCTGCTGCTGTAGCATCGTCTGCTGCTGCTGTAGCACTGTTGTTGGTGTGGCTTATTGAGAATATACCAAGAAACAATTAACCCCAGAGGATTTGCCACCCAGGATAACCCAAAAAAGTCAGTGTCATCGAAGACTGTCTAACTTATTTCCATTGGGGTCCTTAATCTTGTCGCCCAGGATGCAACCCACACCAGTCGACTAACACCCAGGTGAACAGGGAAAAATGCTTGGAACTAGTGCTCATATTGGTGAATTTAAAGCCAGCAAAGGTTGGTTTGAGAGATTTAAGAATCGTAGTGACATACACAGTGTGATAAGGCATGTTCTGGAAGAAAATACCAAACAGGACCTACAGTACTCAGGAGGAAAAGACACTCCCAGGACACAGTGTCTCATCAGTCATTGCTGCATCTTCAATAAAGGTAAGTGTCATTTATTCTTCATTTAGTAGACTAGTACATACACAATATATACTGTGCATGTACTACTCTACTATTGTGCATGTATCCTTCTCTTTGTGTGTAGGAAAATGTATATTTCACGTGGTAAAATTTTTTTTTTTTCATACTTTTGGGTGTCTTGCACGGATTAATTTGATTTCCATTATTTCTTATGGGGAAAATTCATTCGCATACCGATTATTTCGCATACCAATGAGCCCTCTTGCACGGATTAAAATCGGTATGCGGGGGTCCACTGTATAAGTGTATTATTTTAAGTGCTTTTTTAAGTGTATTTTTGGGGGGTCTGAAATGGACTAATCTAATTTACATTATTTCTTATGCGAACAAATTCATTCAGTAACGTTACTCAAACAGCCTTCTGGAATGAATTATGACTGAAACTCAGGGTACCACTGTACGAGTAAATTGAGTTACGAGCTAGGTCACGGAACGGATTAAACTTGTAAGTCAAGGTTCCACTGTACTTCTAAGTTACTTAGAGACAGATCACTGTCACTGTTATCTCCACCACTATCAAAGACTGTTAGGTATTTTGGAGTTAATGCCAACCTTGAGGAGTATGCAGGCATCTACATCAACCCTTGTAGTGGTAATGTAATATATATGGGTGAGATGGCTAGGGGGGGTTTTTATCCACACATAATCACAGATATGCTTGCTGTGTCAATAGCAGCATCAGTATTTTACATCATAATATGGCTTCACACAACATGCCTTGGCCCAAATCAAGCATGGTTATCCATGGAAAAAAAGAAACAGAAGAAAAATGCCTTGAAATTGCTTTAATTCATACCACAGCCATTTTTTGGAACCAGGGAAGTTTACAGTTAGTGGGACCTCTGGTTCACATGCTCCAGGGCAGCATACACTGCCTTCCTGACCTGTCATAGTCAGGTTCTCACCTCATGACACTTCACCTGCTCTCCCAACTATGGGAGAGCAGTAATCCCATACCTCATAATCTCCTAACTATGACTTCTCTGCATAATATTCACACCAGACATTACCTCAGACATAACATCTCCACTGCCTTAAGCCTCCTGGCTGCAACATTTAAAATGCATGCTTCACACCCATGTGACAGTGTTGGTACCACAATACCCTTTTTGCCTCCATGGATAATATTTTTTTTGTTTTTGTCTCCACAGGTACCTCAGTGTACCACCCACCTTGTTCACCTCATCTTTCGTGGACCTGTCTTCAGACAAGTCCACTCCTAAGTATTTGAACACATCCACTTCATCCATACTCTCTTCTAATATGATACCTAGTCTTTCATTACCTAAATTTTTTGTTGCTAATCACCTTGTTCTTTCCTATGTACTCTTTTAATTCCTTCATACCATCCCAAATTTTCTACCAACCTTTTGCACTTCTCTTAAGAATCACTCCAAAGCACTGTGTCATTGACAGAAGTCAACAGTGACAACTCTTACTTTTTATTAGATTCTTTATCTTTTAAGCCCACACCTCTTCCCCAACACCCTACCATTCACTTCTTTTACAGCCCCATCTATAAATGTATTAACTATGGTGACATCACTAATCACTGTCTGAGGCCTGGTTTTACTGTAAAACATTCTCCCTCTCTTCTACATTCCTCAACCTGATCCTTGTTATGCTCACTATCCTTTCATATTTACAATAAAGTAAATACTGAAGGAGGGGCACCATGAGCTTAGCTTTGCTCATGTAGATAAAAATGTGTAATTACCTGTACTTACATTTTTCCATTTCCTTCATAATTATTACTAGGTTTATCTTATAGTTTCGTACTATTAAAGTGTGTTGTGTTGGTTTCTTAAAACAGGTTTTGTACTAGTGTGAGTGAGACTGAGCAGTTACCTCTCAGGTGGTTGACCTGTACTCGTATCACTGTTTCTCTCAGAGCTGTTAATGCATTTTGTGAAACCCTCCAAAAATGCTTGCCACTTTTGCATTCTTCATTATAACTTTGTTTTCTCTGATTTGTGATCCAACTTAAACTGGAGGAATCAGCTTGATATAGTACAATAAACTAGCATTTATTTATTTATTTATTTATTTAATTTATTTATTTATTTATTAACACATCGGCTGATTCCCACCAAGGCAGGGTGGTCCGAAAAAGAAAAACTTTCAATATCATTCACTCCATCACTGTCTTGCCAGAGGGGTGCTTTTACACTACAGTTATAAAACTGCAACATTAACACCCCTCCTTGAGAGTGCAGACACTGTACTTCCCATCTCCAGGACTCAAATTCAGCCTGCCGGTTTCCCTGAATCCCTTCATAAATGATACTTTGCTCACACTCCAACAGTACGTCAAGTATTAAAAACCATTTGTCTCCATTCACTCCTATCAAATATGCTAATGCATGCTTACTGGAAGTCCAAGCCCCTTGCACACAAAACCTCCTTTACCCCTTCCCTCCAACCTTTTCTAGGCCGACCCCTACCCTGCCTTCCCTCCACTACAGATTTATACACTCTTGAAGTCATTTTGTTTCGCTCTGTTCTCTCTACATATCCGAACCACCTCAACCCCTCCTCAGCCCTCTGGATAATAGTTTTGCCAATCCCGCACCTCCTCCTAATTTCCAAACTACAGTGGACCCTCGTTTTTCGTAATTAATCTGTTCCAGGGAGTGTGACTATTATCGAAATTGACGATTTGCAAATCCATTTTCCCCATAAGAAATAATGTAAATCCAGTTAATTCGTTCCAGACACCCAGAAGTATCAAAAAAAAAAAAAATTTTTTCCTTGAAGATAAATTTACATGCACAAAAGAATGAACATTCAACATGACAGTTACCTTTATTGAAGGCTGTTGTTGATGAATGAAAGACAGGGAGGAGGAGAGAGGGAAGAGAGGCTATTGTTTGGAATGGGAATCCCCCTCCATAAGGATTCTAGGTCACTTCAGGGGTCACTTCCCTAGCTTAAATATAGATTTACATGCAGAAAAGAATGCCAAATAAATGTAAAGCACTAATAAAATGTATAAATGAACATTTAACATCACACTTACCTTTATTGAAGACTCTTGTTGGTGTATACCAGATGGGGCAGAGGGAGGGGAGGCGAGTTTATTGTTGGAGAATGACACTAATATCAAATCTGTGGCTTATTTATCTATCAATTCAACTAATATGACATGAACAATATTAATAACATAGAAACATGGAATATACTCTACAATGAATAAAATAAGTCATTATGTATATCACAAGAGGTGTTCTGTTGGTGTTGTTGGGTGTATAAGGGCCACTGAGACCATAAGCCGTCCATAATGGTGGTGAAGCAGCAGCTGAGGCGACCATGTTTTCTGTAGACCTATATAACTCCAACATTGGAGGAGTCAGTAGAATCGCTGAATCACTGAAGAAGGCACACTACCACCATCACAACCACTACCACCATCACTACCACTACCACCATCACTACCACTACCACCCTATACCACCATCACTACCACTCTCTACCACTATCACAACCACCCTCTACCACTATCACAACCACCCTCTACCACTATCACAACTGCTACCACCTTCTACCACCATCACTACCACCCTCTACCACCATCACTACCACCCTCTACCACCATCACTACCACCCTCTACCACCATCACTACCACCATCACTACCACCCTCTACCACCATCACTACCACCCTCTACCACCATCACTACCACCCTCTACCACCATCACTACCACCCTCTACCACCATCACTACCACCCTTTCCCCCCCTCTACCACCATCACTACCACCCTCTACCACCATCACTACCACCATCACTACCACCCTCTACCACCATCACTACCACCCTCTACCACCATCACTACCACCATCACTACCACCCTCTACCACCATCACTACCACCCTCTACCACCATCACTACCACCCTCTACCACCATCACTACCACCCTCTACCACCATCACTACCACCATCACTACCACCCTCTACCACCATCACTACCACCCTCTACCACCATCACTACCACCCTCTACCACCATCACTTCCACCCTCTACCACCATCACTACCACCCTCTACCACCATCACTACCACCCTCTACCACCATCACTACCACCCTCTACCACCATCACTACCACCCTCTACCACTATCACAACTGCCACCACTCAGCCACCACCACTTTCGTACTTTTCTACAAACATTTTCTTAAATTGTGTGTTTCTCACATTCTTTACCAAAGAGCTGGCACTAGAAGCTTTCTTTGGAGCCATGGTGACTTATTTAGCAGTTGCAAGCACTAAAACAAATGGAATTTTATGAAATGTATCGTATGAACTTGTGGGATCATCCTCACTCACTGATAAACAATGGCACACTGGTTGGGAATGGAGTGTGAGGTGGCTCGGAGCCGTGTGTACGGATCCCAGACGAATGACTATTTGCTAATCAAACAACGATTTGCAAGTCAATGTTTAGATGAAAAAAATATTATGATTTCTGAAAATTGTGACTTTCGAGCCTTACGAAAAACGAGGGTCCACTGTATGAATTGTATGCATTATATTCACACCATACATTGCCCTCAGACATGACATCTCCACTGCCTCCAGCCTTCTCCTCATTTCAGCATTCATCACCCATATAAGAGTGTTGGTATAACTATACTCTCATACATTCCCCTCTTTGCTTCTACGGACAAAGTTCTTTGTCTCCACAGACTTCTAAGTGCACCACTCATCCTTTTTCCCTCGTCAATTTTATGATTCACGTCATCCATCATAGACCCATCTGCTGACACGTCCACTCCTAAATAGTATCTCTCCCTCCAGTCTGATATCGAGTCTTTCGTCACCTAATCTTTTTATCCTCATCACTTCACTCTTTCCTATATTTACTTTTAATTTTCTTCATTTACATACCCTACCAAATTCATCCACCAACCTCTGCAACTTCTCTTCAGAGTCTCCCAAAAGCACAGTGTCATCAGCAAAGAGCAACTGTTACAACTCCCACTTTGTGTTTGATTCTTTATCTTCTAACTCCACACCTCTTCCCAAGACCCTCGCATTCACTTCTCTTACAACCCAATCTATAAGTATAGTATTGAACAACCACGGTGACATTACACATCCTTGTCTAAGGCCTACTTCTACTGGGAAATGATCTCCTTCTCTCCAACATACTCTAACCTGCACCTCACTATCCTCTTAAAAACTCTTCACTGCTTTCAGTAACCTACCTCCTATACCATACACCTGCAACATCTACCACATTGCCCCCCTATCCACCCTGTCATACACCTTTTCCAAATCCATAAATGCCACAAAAACCTCTTTACCCTTATCTAAATACTGATCACCGATATGTTTCACTGTAAACACTTGGTCTACACACCCCCTACCTTTCCTAAAGCCTCCTTGTTCATCTGCTATCGTATTCTCCGTCTTACTCTTAATTCTTTCAATAATAACTACCATACACTTTACTAGGTATACTCAACAGGCTGATTCCCCTATAATTTTTACACCTTTTGTCATTTTTGCCTTTATGCAAAGGAACTATGCATGCTCTCTGCCAATCCCTAGGCACCAACCACTCCAAAACTATATCCTCACCTGCTTTTAACATTTCTATCTTTATCCCATCAATCCCAGCTGCCTTACCCCTTTCATTCTACCCACTGCCTTATGAACTTCTCCCACACTCACAACTGGCTCTTCCTCACTCGTACAAGATGTTATTCCTCCTTGTCCTGTACATGAAATCACAGCTTCCCTATCTTCATGAACATTTAACCCTTAAATGGTCCAACCGTATATATATATGTTAAAAAAAAACCATACCACGGGCGGGATTGAACCCGCGGTCAGAGAGTCTCAAAACTCCAGACCATCGCGTTAGCGGGTTCAATCCCGCCCGTGGTATGGTTTCTTTGCAATCGTGTCATTACGATTTTGTGAGTATATATATGTTCTCTCGCGTAGCGCCCCAAACGTAAATATACGTTTCCTTTGTCATTCATTCAATGTTGGCACAATAAGCCTGAGTCGCCTAGACATGAGAAAATGGGCGTGCGCACTCAGTGTGTGCCATATGAAAAAAATTGGGGATGCCTGGGTACCACATGCTCTTTTTTCCTGTAAAAAAAAAAATAAATTTTTTTTCTCGAAAAATTCTGGGTGCTGCGCAGGTGAACGTATATACAGTGGACCCCCGCATAACGATATTAATCCATTCCCGAGAGCTCATTGTTATGCGAAATTATCGTTATGCGAATGAATTTTCCCCATAAGAAATAAGGGAAATCAAATTAATCCGTGCAAGACACCCCAAAGTATGAAAAAAAAAATTTTTACCACATGAAATATTAATTTTAATACACACAAACTGAAAAAGGCATGCACAGTTACATGACACTTACCTTTATTGAAGATCTGGTGATGATTGATAGGATGGGAGGAGGAGAGTCTCTCAGTGTTTAGAAGGGGAATCCCCTTCCATTAAGATGTTAGGTGTCAAGTCCTTTTCTGGGGTTACTTCCCTTCTTCTTTTAATGCCTCTAGGACCAGCTTCAGAGTCACTGGACTTATGTCGCACAACATATCTGTCCATAGTGGCCTGTACCTCTCGTTCCTTTATGACTTTCCTAAAGTGTTTCACAACAGTGTCAGTGTAATAGTCACCAGCACGGCTTGCAATAGCTGTGTTAGGGTGATTGTCATGAAAAAAGGTTTGCACTTTAAGCCACATTCCACACATTTCCTTAATCTTTGAAGTAGGTAACTTCTTCAATTTCTCTCTCTCCTCCTCCGAAGCAGTTTCTTCAGGTCTGGCCTCTTGCTGTTGAAGTTGATCTAGCAGCTCATCAGTGGTTAGTTCTTCATTGTCCTCCTCCACCAACTCTTCCACATCATCCCCACTAACCTCCAACCCCAAGGACTTTCCCAATGCCACAATGGATTCCTCAACTGGCATAGGATTCCCAGGGTTAGCCTCAAACCCTTCAAAATCCCTTTGGTCTACACATTCTGGCCACAGTTTCTTCCAAGCAGAGTTCAGGGTCCTCTTAGTCACTCCTCCCCAAGCCTTACCTATAAGGTTTACACAATTGAGGATATTAAAGTGATCTCTCCAAAACTCTCTTAAAGTCAATTGAGTTTCTGAGGTCACTACAAAGCACCTTTCAAACAGAGCTTTTGTGTACAGTTTTTTGAAGTTTGCAATAACCTGCTGGTCCATGGGCTGCAGGAGAGGAGTGGTATTAGGAGGCAAAAACTTGACCTTAATGAAGCTCATGTCCCCATAAAGTCGCTCTGCCACGTCTGTAGGATGACCAGGGGCATTGTCTAACACCAGGAGGCACTTAAGGTCTAATTTCTTTTCAGTTATGTAATCTTTCACATTGGGGGCAAATGCTTGGTGTAACCAGTCATAGAAAAAGTCCCTAGTGACCCATGCCTTACTGTTTGCCCTCCACAGCACACAAATTAGCCTTGAGAATATTCTATTGCCTGAACGCTCTGGGAGTTTCTGAGTGATACACTAATAAAGGCTTCACTTTGCAATCACCACTAGCATTGGAACACATCAACAGAGTAAGCCTGTCTTTCATAGGCTTATGTCCTGGGAGTGCCTTTTCCTCCTGAGTAATGTAGGTCCTGCTTGGCATTTTCTTCCAAAACAGGCCTGTTTCATCACAATTAAACACTTGTTCAGGTTTCAGTCCTTCACTGTCTATGTACTCCTTGAATTCCTGCACATACTTTTCAGCTGCTTTGTGGTCCGAACTGGCAGCCTCACCATGCCTTATCACACTATGTATGCCACTACCCTTCTTAAATCTCTAAAACCAACCTTTGCTGGCCTTAAATTCACTCGCATCATCACTAGTTGCAGGCATTTTTTTGAAAGTTAAGACACATGTGCAACATTTGGATATCTTTATTGTAGACGTTTCGCCATCCAGTGGCTTTATCAATACAGATTCTAGGACATAATAGGAAGACAGTAGAACTATATACAAAAGATGAGGTAATCAGTCCCTCGGCCTTGGAGTTAGTGTTCACAGCATCGTGGTGGAGGAGAATCTGAAGCAAAGGCAAGAAGACTGACGTTTATATAGGCGTCAGTGGAAGGGACGGGCAGCAGACGAGGGCAGTCACTGGTAGGCGGGATTCCCCAGTGGAAGTAGGTCCTTCCCAAAGAAATGGGTTAGTTGGGAAGGACCTACTTCCACTGGGGAATCCCGCCTACCAGTGACTGCCCTCGTCTGCTGCCCGTCCCTTCCACTGACGCCTATATAAACGTCAGTCTTCTTGCCTTTGCTTCAGATTCTCCTCCACCACGATGCTGTGAACACTAACTCCAAGGCCGAGGGACTGATTACCTCATCTTTTGTATATAGTTCTACTGTCTTCCTATTATGTCCTAGAATCTGTATTGATAAAGCCACTGGATGGCGAAACGTCTACAATAAAGATATCCAAATGTTGCACATGTGTCTTAACTTTCATATTGTCGGTATTTTATACCTTTCTTGCACAGGCATTTTTTTAATTAAATCCTGATGCAACTTCCTAGCCTTTTCGCTTATGATCACTTGAGAGATGCTATCTCCTGCTATCTATTTTTCATTTATCCATACCAGTAAGAGTCTCTCAACATCTTCCATCACTTGCGATCTCTGTTTCGAAAACACAGTTGAACCTTTGGCAAGAACAGCTTCCTTGATTGCCATTTTGTTGGACACAATAGTAGCGATGGTTGATTGGGGTTTACTATACAACCTGGCCAGCTCGGAGACACACACTCCACTTTCATACTTAGCAATGATCTCTTCATCTCCATAGTAATTCTCACCCTTATTCCTTTAGGGTTGGCAGTAGAAGCTTTCTTGGGGCCCATGATCACTTATTTTGCAGATAAAACCACCAAAAACACTGTAATAATACGAAATGTTCCGATTGTATGCTTGGATGTTACCGTGGAGGCTGGCGGAACATGTGAGAGTCAGGCCGCACATTAGACGCGTCTCGGACGAATAGCGTTGAGCGGGTTTTTTAGCGGTATGCGAGGCAAAATCTCAGCGATAAAATGTATCGGTATGCGGATTTAACGTTATGTGATGCCAACGGTGCGGGGGTCCACTGTATATGTTTGGACCATTTAAAAC
>NC_091302.1:44602523-44617523 GCF_038502225.1 Cherax quadricarinatus | reverse complement strand
CCCCTGCAACCACAAATAGGTGAGTACATACACAGGAGGTGAAGAAGCTCTTAAGTGACCTTGACACCTCAAAGGCGATGGGACCGGACATCTCCCCATGGGTCCTTAGAGAAGGAGCAGAGATGCTGTGCGTGCCTCTAACCACAATCTTCAACACATCCCTTGAAACTGGGCAACTACCTGAGAAATGGAAGACAGCTAATGTAGTCCCCATATTTAAGAAAGGAAACAGAAACGAGGCACTAAACTACAGACCTGTGTCTCTGACATGTATTGTGTTTAAAGTCATGGAGAAGATTATCATGAGGAGAGTGGTCGAACACCTGGAAAGGAACAAGATTATAAATGAAAACCAGCATGGGTTCATGGAAGGCAAATCCTGTATCACAAACCTCCTGGAGTTTTATGACAAGGTAACAGAAGTAAGACACGAGAGAGAGGGGTGGGTAGATAGCATTTTCCTAGACTGCAGGAAGGCCTTTGACACAGTTCCCCACAAGAGATTAGTGCAGAAGCTGGAGGATCAGGCGCATGTAAAAGGGAGGGCACTGCAATGGATAAGGGAATACCTGACAGGGAGGCAGCAACGAGTCATGGTATGTGAAGAGGTATCACAGTGGGCGCCTGTTACGAGCGGGGTCCCACAGGGGTCAGTTCTAGGACCATTCTAGGACCAGTGCTATTTTTGATATATGTGAACGACATGATGGAAGGAATAGACTCTGAAGTGTCCCTGTTCGCTGATGACGTGAAGTTGATGAGAAGAATTAAATCGGACGAGGATGAGGCAGGACTGCAAAGAGACCTGGACAGGCTGGACATGTGGTCCAGTAACTGGCTTCTCGAATTCAATCCAGCCAAATGCAAAGTCATGAAGATTGGGGAGGGGCAAAGAAGACCGCAGACAGAGTATAGGCTAGGTGGACAAAGACTACAGACCTCACTCAGGGAGAAAGACCTTGGGGTGACCATAACACCGAGCACATCACCGGAGGCACACATCAACCAAATAACTGCTGCAGCATACAGGCGCCTGGCAAACCTGAGAATAGCGTTCCGATACCTTAATAAGGAATCGTTCAAGACACTGTACACTGTGTATGTTAGGCCCATACTGGAGTATGCAGCACCAGTCTGGAACCCACACCTGGTCAAGCACGTCAAGAAGTTAGAGAAAGTACAAAGGTTTGCAACAAGGCTAGTCCCAGAGCTCAAGGAAATGTCGTACGAGGAAAGGTTAAGGGAAATCGGACTGACGACACTGGAGGACAGAAGGGTCAGGGGAGACATGATAACGACATACAAGATACTGCGGGGAATAGATAAGGTGGACAGATATAGGATGTTCCAGAGAGGGGACACAGGGACAAGGGGTCACAACTGGAAGCTGAAGACTCAGGCGAGTCACAGGGACGTTAGGAAGTATTTCTTCAGTCATAGAGTTGTCAGCAAGTGGAATAGCCTAGCAAGTGAAGTAGTGGAGGCAGGAGCCATACATAGTTTTAAGAAGAGGTATGACAAAGCTCAGAAAGCAGAGAGAGAGAGGACCCAGTAGCGATCAGTGAAGAGGCGGGGCCAGGAGCTGAGTCCGACCCCTGCAACCACAATTAGGTGAGTACACACACTCTCTCTCTCTCTCTCTCTCTCTCTCTCTCTCTCTCTCTCTCTCTCTCTCTCTCTCTCTCTCTCTCTCTCTCTCGCTCTCTCTCTCGCTCTCACTCTCACTCTCACTCTCACTCTCTCTCTCACTCTCTCTCTCGCTCTCTCTCTCTCGCTCTCACTCTCTCTCACTCTCTCTCTCGCTCTCTCTCGCTCTCTCCTCTCTCTCTCTCTCTCTCTCTCTCTCTCTCTCTCTCTCTCTCTCTCTCTCTCTCTCTCTCTCTCTCTCTCTCTCTCTCTCTCTCTCTCTCTCTCACACTCACTCAGTAATAAGGTATTGCAGATGTTATTGAGGAATGATGGTTCTACAAACACCCAAGGAGGATTTGCCATATTGTGAACAGCTTTTTGTTAATGATTTTTTCCTCCTCAAAAAAAAAAAAATACATGTTTTATTATGGAATCTACTGATATTATTGCTAAACTGTCCTGGGTCATTAATAATCTAGTCTTTATCTTTCATCTGAGGTTAACTAGAACATTGTACATCTTCAGAATTTAGTAGAACATGGAAAGTCCAAGGACCCATGAAATTGTGCATAATTATTTTTTTCTACATAACTTGAAGGCTAACAGTCAAAACAAACACAGCCTTTTTTTTTTTTATGCTGCTTAATCCATTGTCAAAATCTCGTTGAAATTGGACCAAAAAAAAAAAATTTGGTGATTTCACTTGCCCCTCTCTTAACAATTCCTCAAAATATTCCCTCCATCTTCTCGATACCTCTAACTCTCCATTTAATATCTCTCCTCTCCTATTTTTAACTGTCAAATCCATTTGTTCCCTAGGTTTCCTTAACTTATTTTTTATTGTTGCAATTTTGATAAATCCAACCCATGATGATGATATCCCAAAAATTTCACGTCTTTTATGAATTAAACCTGAGAAAATTGATTTGCTGGTGCACATTTCCATTTACTTGCTTAACCCTTTCAGTGTCAGTGCCGTAGTATTACACCAAAATTCTAACGGCTTCAAATCTAGCAAGAGAAAGCTGGTAGACCTACATGTGAGAGAATGGATCTGCATGGTCAGTGTGCGCAGTATAAAAAAAATCCTCCAGCACGTACTGCATAATGAGAAAAAAAACTGCGACTGTTTTTAGTTTAACCCTTTGACTGTCGAGGTCGTATATATACGTCTTATGAGGTACCGTGTTTGGCGTATATATACTCATAAATTCTAGCGGCTTCAAATCAAGCAGGAGAAAGCTGGTAGGCCCACATGTGAGAGAATGGGTCTGTGTGGTCAGTGTGCACCATATAAAAAATATCCTGGAACATGCAGTGCATAATGAGAAAAAAACTCTGACCGTTTTTTTTTTAATTAAAATGCCGACTTTGTGGTCTATTTTCGTATAGTATTTATGGTTGTATTCTCGTTTTCTTGGTCTCATTTGATAGAATGGAAAACATATTATAGAAATAGAGGTGGTTTTGATTGATTTTACTATAAAAGGAACCTGGAAATGGAGCTCAAAGTAGGGGAAATGTTTGATTTTTGCCGATGTTCAAACGTAAACAAATGATGTCATTGTCCAATAAATGTCCAACTAGCCATTCTAATATGCAGTCATGAATGGGTTGATGTTATTTATACGATTATTACAGTATTACAGTAGTCTGCATAACAGTAAATCTTCTATTTTTTGTTTGAATAAAAATTCAAAATAGAAAGCAAGAGTAATATCAGAGGGGCTTGGAGACGTGACTGATGAACAAAGAAAATGTTATTTTAGAGCCATGAATGTCTGCATTGTTCATTCTGGACCTTATTTTGAAATTGTCATATTTTTTAATTTTCGTGAAATTGGCCAAATTGCAAATTTCTGACCATGTTATTGGGTAGTTGAAATCGGTAAATAGGCAGTTTCTTGTACTCATTTGATAGAAAAAATGGATTTCTAAAAAAATAGTTATGAGTTTGGTCGACTGGAACAATGGAATTAGCCGAAAATATGGCTCAAAGTGAGGCGAAATCACCGATTTGTAAATATCGTCGAGGTCGTAACTTCGCGAGAGCATAATTCCGTCAGTTTTCTATCAAATTTTGTGTTTTTGGTGTCATTACAATCGGGAAAAGATTCTCTATCATTTCATAAGAAAAAATAACTTTTTTTTTTTCAAATTTTACGACACCAGGAGACACTTCGGATTGGGGGTTGCGACAGTCGAGGGGTTAAAACTCCAACTTTGAGGTGTATTTTCATGTGGTATTTATGGTTGTATTTGTGTTTTCTGGGTCTCATTTGATAGAATGGAAGATATGTTACAGAAATCGAGATGATTTTGATTGGTTTCATAATGAAAAGTACTGTACCTTGAAATTGAGCTCAAAGTAGCAGAAGTGTTTGATTTTTACCAATGTTCAAGAGTAAACAAATGACGTCACTGTCCAATACATGTCCAACTGACCAGTCTAATACGCAGTCACGAATGGGTTGACATTATTTATCCAATTATCACAATAATGAAGTAGTCTGCATAGCAGTAAATCTTCTATTTTTTTGTGTGAATAAAAATTCAAAATGGAAAGCAAGAGTGATATAAGTGGGGCCTGGAGATATGACTAATGAACAGAGAAAAGGTTATTTTAGTGCCAGGAATGTGTGCATTGTTTATTCTGGACCCTATTTCAAAATTTGTGTGAAATTGGCCAAATTGCCAACTTCTGACTACTTTGTTGTAGTTGAAATCAGTAAATGGGCAGTTCTTGTACTCATTTGATAGAACAAAATAGCTATGAGTTTGGTTGACTGGAGCAATGGAATTGGCCGAAAATAGGGCTCAAAGTGGGCGAAATTGCTGATGTATATATGTCGCCAAGACCATTAAGTTTCTAAGAGCGTAATTCTGTAAATGTTCCACGAAATTTCGTAGTTTTGGTGTCATTACTATCGGGAAAAGATTCTCCATCATTTCATAAGAAAAAAAAATTTTTTTTTTTAAATTCTTTGACACTGAGAGGAAGTTTGTGAGCAGGGGTCTTGACAGTGAAAGGGTTAATAAACACTTTATAAAGATAACTAGTACTTCAGATTTGCTATATTTAATATCCATGGACCAATAGGAACGATCATATAGGCCAGGGAAAAAGGGGCAGAGTACAGATTTTAGGTATATTACCTCACAGATTGCAGATTTGGGCAAATTTAAAAAAATACCAATTTATTGAATGAATAACTTGATTAAACAAAATTTCTCTGCAGTCTTTTGAACAATTACATATATATGCATGCAAGTTTTATTTATTTGACACTTGAAGCACATTCAAATGTGATGGGCTGAAAATGGAAAGTGTAAGGTAGGTGTTCAGCTTTTGATAGCAAGGATGGAAAAAAAAAAAAAAAGGTTGCAGACCCCTGGTCCTGTCTATTGTAATGTATGAACACAAGTAACATCTTGCTTCTTTTGCTGTGTGTTTCTCCCAGTTCCTGAAATCTGTCAGCATAACTGTTCTGTGGTTTACTTCATCTTTCATAGACCCTTCTGCTGAGATGTCCACTCAAAAATATCTAAATACTGTACATCCACTTCCTTCATACTTTCTCCAGTCTGATATTCAGTCCATCAGTTACCCTTTTCTATGTTAACTTCTACACAAATAACCCGCACATAGGAGAAAGGAGCTATGACAATGTTTCGGTCTGATTTGCACCATTTACAAAGTCTCACTAACAGAAAAGAGTGGGGAAGCCAGTATATATGGGTGAGTGGGGAAAAAGAACAGGAACAAGACAGGAAGAAAAGGAAGTAGTGGTAGTAGTAGTAGTAGTAGTAGTAGTAGTGTGACTTTGTAAGTGGTCCAAGTCAGATAAAAACATCATCGTAAGCTCCTCTTTCCTATGTGTGGGTTATTTGTGTATTGTTCCAGTCATGGTATTGCACCTTTTTGTTCTTTATTTTAACTTTTAATTGCTTTCTTTTATATATGCTCCCAAATTCATCCACCAGCCTTTACAACTTAATTTCAGAATCTCCGAAAAGAACTGTCATCAGCAAAGAACAACTGTGATAACTCCCACCTTGTATCAGATCCAATATCTTTTAATCCTGCACCTCATCCCAGTGCCCTACCAGCATCCCCTTTTTTTAACTACCCTATCTATAAACATGTTAAATAACCAAAATGAGATTGTGCATCCCTGTTAAAACCCAACTTTTTCTGGGAAATAGTCCTCCGCTTTTCTGCTTACCCTAACCTGAGCCTCACTATATGAAAACCCCACTGCTTTTAACCCTTGCAGGGTCCAGACCCAAAATCTGAGACGTGTCCACAGGGTCCAAGAATTTTCAAAAAAAAAAAAAAAAATCTTATGAAATGGTAGAGAATCTTTTTCTGAAGGTAATAAAACAAAAAGTATGATATTTGGTGGAAAATTGATGAAATTATGCGAATCAATTTTCCCCATAAGAAATAATGGAAATCAAATTAATCCATGCAGGACACCTAAAAGTATGAAAAAAAAAAATTTACCACATGAAATATTAAGTTTATTGCACACAAACTGAAGAAGACATGCACAGTTTGTAGTATTCTACTAACAATAGAATACATGACACTTACCTTTAATGAAGATCTGGTGTGATGATTGATGGGATGGGAGGAGGGGAGAGTGTCGAAGTTGTTAATGTTTAGAAGGGGAATCCCCCTTCCATTAGGACTTGAGGTAGCAAGTCCTTTTCCGGGGTTACTTCCCTTCTTTTAATGTCACTAGGACCAGCTTGAGAGTCACTGGACGTCTGTCGCACAACATACCTGTCCATAGAGGCCTATACCTCTCGTTCCTCTATGACTTTCCTAAAGTGGTTCACAACATTGTCATTGTACAGGTTGCCAACACGGCTTGCAGTATCTGTGTGAGGGTGATTTTCATTAAAAAAGGTTTGCACTTCAAGCCACTTTACACACATTTCCTTAATCTTTGAAGTAGGCAACTTCTTCAATTTCTCTATCCCCTCCTCCGAAGCAGTTTCCTCAGGTCTGGCCTCTTGCTGTTGAAGATGATCTAGCAGCTCATCAGTGGTTAGTTCGTCATTGTCCTCCTCCACCAACTCTTCCACATCCTCCCCACTAACCTCCAACCCCAAGGACTTCCCCAATGCCACAATGGATTCCTCAACTGGCATAGGATTCCCAGGGTTAGCCTGAAACCCTTCAAAATCCCTTTTGTCTAGACATTCTGGCCAGTTTCTTCCAAGCAGAGTTCAAGGTCTTCTTAGTCACTCCCTCCCAAGCCTTACCTATAAGGTTTACACAATTGAGGATATTAAAG
The DNA here is from genome assembly GCF_038502225.1 of Cherax quadricarinatus. NCBI lineage: Eukaryota > Metazoa > Arthropoda > Malacostraca > Decapoda > Parastacidae > Cherax > Cherax quadricarinatus. The sequence goes on along the minus strand of NC_091302.1, from coordinate 44,610,588 downwards.
TGATACCTCCAAAACTCATTTAGAGTCAATAGAGTGTCTGTGGTCACTTCAAAGCACCTTTCAAACATAGCTTTTGTGTACAGTTTCTTGAAGTTGGAAATGACCTGCTGGTCCATGGGCTGCAGGAGAGGAGTGGTATTAGGAGGCAGAAACTTGACCTTAATAAAGCTCATGTCCCCAGAAAGTCGCTCTGCCAAGTCTGTAGGATGACCAGGGGCATTGTCTAACACCAGGAGGCACTTAAGGTCTAATTTCTTTTCAGTTATGTAATTTTTCACATTGGAGGCAAATGCATGGTGTAACCTGTCATAGAAAAAGTCCCTAGTGACCCATGCCTTACTGTTTGCCCTCCACAGCACACACAAATTAGCCTTGAGGATATTATTTTGCCTGAACACACTGGGAGTTTCTGAGTGATACACCAATAAAGGCTTCACTTTGCAGTCACCACTAGCATTGGCACACATCAGAAGAGTAAGCCTGTCTTTCATAGGCTTATGTCCTGGGAGTGCCTTTTCCTCCTGAGTAATGTAGGTCCTGCTTGGCAATTTCTTCCAAAACAGGCCTGTTTCGTCGCAATTAAACACTTGTTCAGGTTTCAAGCCTTCACTGTCTATGTAATCCTTGAATTCCTTCACATACTTTTCAGCTGGTTTTTGGTCCGAACTGGCAGCCTCACCATGCCTAATCACACTATGTATGCCACTACGATTCTTAAATCTTTCAAACCAACATTTGCTGGCCTTAAATTCACTCACATCACTAGTTGCAGGCAATTTCTTTACCAAATCGTCATGCAACTGCCTAGCCTTTTCACAAATGATCGCTTGAGAGATGCTATCTCCTGCTATCTGTTTTTCATTTATCCACACCAATAACAGTCTCTCAATATTTTCTAAAACTTGTGGTCACTGTTTCGTAATCACAGTTGCACCTTTTGCAACAACAGCTTCCTTGATTGTTGTTTTCCTGGTCACTATAGTAGAGATGGTTGATTGGGGTTTGGTATACAACCTGGCCAGCTCCGACACACGCACTCCACTTTCGTACTTTGCAATTATCTCTTTCTTCATTTCAATAGTCATTAGCACCCTTTTTCTCGAAGGGTTGGCACTAGAAGCTTTCTTGGGGCCCATGGTGACTTATTTTGCAGAAACAAGCACCAAAAACACTGTGATAATATGGAATGTACAGAATGTATCCTTGGATGCAAGCACACTGGCTGGCTTGTAAACACTGGTACACACAGGGCAGTTCAGGCCACACGTGGACACGTCTCGGACGAATCGCGTATACCGGGTTTTTTAATGGGAACCGAGGCAAAATGTTAGAATGTATCGCATACCGGATTTATCGGATACTGATGGCATCGTGAACCGGGGGTCCACTGTACATGGGAACTCTTCTTTTATGCATATATTGAACAAATACACCAACAATAAATACACTCTAACTTTTAACCCACCTTTCATTCTGCTCAGTGCCATGTGCACTTCCCCTCAACCACCTGAGGCCCCTCCTCTTTTTGTAAACACTGTTATCCCCAGGGCATGAAATTGCCTCCTCCCCTTCAACACTAATATTGAACAACTCTTCAAAATATCCTTTCCATCTTTATAGCACCTTCACCTTCCCATCCAACATCTCTGCTTTTTTGTTTTTAACTTCTAGGTTTGTTTGCTCTCCAGGCCTACTCGCCTTATTAATATCTCTATCCAAAATAACTTACTCTCAGCAAAATTTGCTGTTAATACTACCCATTCTTTCATTGGTTCTTCTTTTACAGTCCCTCACCACTCATTTTAACCTCCCTCTTCCTTCCCACATAATTTGCCTTTCATCTTTCATTTGTATGTTGTAGAAACCTTTTGTATGCTTATTTTACCTCATTCCACCAATTCTTCTTCTTCCCACCTGCACCCACCCTCCTATATCGACAAACCTCTCCGCACTCTTAGCTACGCATTCTTCAGTTTACTTCATACCTCCTCATCCTCTTCATTTCTTGTTTTTTTTTAAACAGCTTTAAAATCTTTAATTAGAAACTGTGCTGAGGGTGTGCAGTAAACACAGCAATGCATGCAGAAGTTAAGTGTTGTAGTGTATTGGGTCTGTGTTAAATATGTCACTAAGAAAGTTTAAAAAGCAGGAAGATATGGAAAGAGAACATTTTGATCCTTACTGATAAAAAACGGTTCCTGTACTGGTGAACAAAAATTTCCAAGAAATGTCACAACAAAGGAGAGAAGACTGGGGTCATTGAAAATAACAAAACATTCATATTAGATAAAATAGTAGTGATGAAACTTTTACTACTGTACTAATAAAAATTGGTTTCTAAAATTTAAGTTGAAGTACAAGTTAAAAATATTCAGCTCTAGTGATTTTGCTTTTGCAGGTCACAAGGCCTGCCAGGATTATTCTGCTAAATTTATGGCCTTGGGGGGGGGGGAGATTATCCCCAGAACCACTTACTAGATGGCCATCATTGTGGAGGAGGGCTGCACCCATGATCTAGCATTTAATGCTGGTGAGGCTGCCACCTTCTGGAAGAGAATTCCTAAATTAATATATTTTATTTAATAAAAAAAAAAACTACTTGGCCTAAAGGCAGTCAAGGACAAATTCACTTTTCTGTTCAAATGCTTTTGGGGAGTTTGATGACAGTGTTTCTGTGCCAATGCCTAAAGCTTTATACCCTTAAAAACAAAAAATCAAGAATGTTTGCCAGTGTGTTGGAGGGTAAATACAAAGGCCCTTTTCAGCCCTATGTGAAGACTGGTATGACAGATTCTGTATTACAGCTTCTGACAAAAAAGAAATGGCCAGTTAAAACCCTTGTTGATAGTAAAGCAGAAAAATAGCAAACACTGCACACCAGTACCTTTGAAGAGTTTTGAGAATTGCACTACTCTCAGAGCCTGGCCATGGGCCAGGTTTGTCTGGGGCTTGCCTGGTCAACCAGGCTGTTGCTGCTGGAGGCCCACTGCCCCACATATCCATCACACCCTGGTTGATCTGGCACCAAGTGAAGATACTTGTCCAGTTCCCTCTTGAAGACTTCTACACTTGTTCCAGCCATGTTTCTGATATCTTCTGGTAAGATGTTGAATAGTCTAGGACTTCGGATGTTGATGCAGTGTTCCCTTAATGTCCCCACCGCACCCGTGCTTGTCACTGGGTTTATTGTGGCATTGGGGAAGTCCATGGGGTTGGATGTGAGTGGCCAGGATCAGGATGTGGAAGAGTTGGAGGACCACAGGGAAGAGCTAACCACTGAAGAGCTGCAAGACCTTCATCTGCAACAGCAACAGATCACAGCTGAGGAAATTGCTTCAGAGGAGGAGGAGGAAGAGAGAGGGGAGAAGGTACCTTCTTCAGTGATTAACCCCTTCAGGGTCCATGGCCCAAATCTGAAGTGGTGCCCCAGTGTCCAAGAATTTTCAAAAAAAAAAAATTGTTATTTTTTTCTTACGAAATGGTAGAGAATCTTTTTGTGAAGGTAATAAAACAAAAAGTATGAAATTTGATGAAAAATTGACGAAATTATGCTCTCGCGAATTTTGATGTGTCAACGATATTTACGAATCGGCGATTTTGCCAACTTTGACTCCCATTTTAGGCCAATTACATTATTCCAGCCAACCAAATTCTTAGCTATTTCACTAGTATTACATCTATTCTATCGATTGAGCACAAGAAATCAGCAAGTCAACTGTTTCAACTACAAATTAAAGCAATCGGAAATTGTTAATTTGGCCAATTTAACACAAAGTTCAAAATATTCCAATTTCAAAATATGGTCCAGAATAAACAATGTAGGTATTCCTGGAACTAAACTAACATTTCCTCTGTTCATTAGTTACGTTTTGAGGCTTTACAAATAAATTCCATTTTGATTTTTTTATTCACATATTGAATTTTTATTCACACCAAAAAATAGAAGATTTACTGTTATGCAATACTGTAATAATTGAATAAATATCATCACTATATTTGTGAATGCATATTAGACCCACCAGCTGGCGTGTATTAGACATGTGAGGTTTGTTTACTCTTGAATATCGGCAAAAAATTAACATTTCTGCTACTTTGAGCTCAGTTTCAAGCCATTTCCAGTGCTAAAACCAATCAAAATCATCTCTATTTCTGTAATATGTCTTCCATTCTATCCATTGAGACCAAGAAATCGCAAATACAACTATAAAAAACATACGAAAAAACACTGCAAAGTCGCTGTTATAATCGAAAAATCATGATTTCAGTTTTTTCTCGTTATACACTGTGTGCTGCAGGATCTGTTTTATGTGGTGCACACATACCACATAGATGTATTCTCTCATATCTAGGCCCAAAGTACCACTCACAGTTTATCAGAGTGAGCTGAGCTCATGACGTAGATCTACAGTTTGGACCCTGAACGTAAAGATCTACGGGACGGACCCTGAAAGGGTTAAGGATATGTGTGCCAAGTGGAGTGAGTTGCAAAGCTTTGTCAAGAAATGTCACCCTGACCAAGCTCAAACAAGCCATATCTGCAACATGTTCAGTGACAAAACCATATCCCACTTCAGGCAAATCTTAGAGACGCCAGAAACACACCTCTCTGGACAGTTTTTGTGCGATAGGTACAGTGACTCAAGCTGGTCCTAGTTGGCAGTAAAAGACAAAGAAGGGAAGTAACCCCAGAGAGGGCTTTGATACCTGAAGTCCTTATGGAGGGGGATTCTCCTTCCTCTCGCCTCCTTGCCTTCTTCCATATGCCAATAAGAATCTTCAATAAAGGCATGTAATGTTCATTTAATATTAAAATTAATGTTTTATATTTCTTTCTCATTGTTTTGTGTATGTAAAACTATAATTAATCTTTAAAATAAAAAATGTATTTTTTTTGTTAGCATTTTTGAGTGGAACGGATTAATTGTATTTACGTTAATTCTTTTGGGAAATATTATTTTGGTTTTCAGCCTTTTCAGATTTAGGCCGACCTTCTGGAACGGATTACGGCTGATAACTGGGGGTCCACTGTATTTGGTACCATTAACATTACACACAAAAATATCTGGAAGGGTCCTTAAAACACCAGGTTAATGATTGGATGGAAAATATGAGCTACACGTGATGGCTTTAAAGCAGCAAGATCTTCCTATCACACTTGTAAGATAATTATGACAAAAATCCAAAGGTCTTGGAAGGCAGACAAAATGCTGATGTAGATGGGTTTTGTAAAGGCATTTGACAAATGCAACTATTCATAAAATAAGGTTACAGCAGGACAGTAGTGAAGTGGATATTTATATTTGTAACAGATGGATCACAAAGATTGTATAGTAGTAAATGAAACAGTTCAACCTTGGCAAAGTAAAAATAAAGAAAAAGTTGGGTACCCCAAGGTATGGTCATTGCACGAATACTGTTTCCTCTCCTCATAACAGACACAGATAATACTAATCACAGCTTTGTTTCAACCTTTGTAGTGTGTACTAAAATCAGTAAGATATTACTATTATTAAGATATTAATAGTCTTCCAGTGAGAAAATAAAAATAACGTTATGTTCAGTGGTGGTAAATTTCAGCTGTTTAGGTATGGGAAGAGTAAAGATATCAGAAGGAAGCACTGTTTTATACATATACAGAAGGCACGTAGACCATATACAGTAGTATGTAAGGAACAGGTAAAACACTTGAAAATAATTGCAGTACGTCTAGAGGATCTGTTAGTTGGAAAACACAATAAGGCAAATGCAGCAAAGATCCAGAAAATGACAGGGGATTATGAGAACTGTCATACTGAGAGAAGCAGAACCAATAATTACTGGAGCTCTCGCATGTTGAATATTATGTGCTTAAATCCTTTCAAAGGCGGGGGGGGGGGGGAGAGAGAGAGAGATATAGAGAGAGATATAGAGAGAGATATAGAGAGAGATATAGAGAGAGATATAGAGAGAGATAGAGAGAGCTAGAGCTAGCTAGCTCCTTGACACAATCTCAAGACAAATGACAGAGTTTTTTTTGACTACCACTCACTACTTTGTGACCATCAATTTGGGTTCAGGAAAGGTTACTCTGCTGCTGACCTGTTGTTAAACCTCTCCACTAAGTGGCACCAGTCACTGGATGAATTCAAAGTCAGCTGTGTGGTAGCACTGGACATTGCTGGTTCTTTCGACTGGGTGTGGCACCAGGGCCTCTTAGCAAAGCTGCAAGCTCTGAGAATTTCAGGCTCTATGCTACGTCTCCTCAGTGATTATCATGGTAGATCTCTGAGGGTAGTTCTCAATGGAACAGAATCAGCAAGACATCCTATTGGGGCAAGTGTTCCACAAGGAAGCATTCTGGGACCATTGTTATGGAATGTCTACTTCAGTGACCTCCTTCATCTCATCCCAGAATCCCATGCATCTGCAGACGACTGTACACTGACATTCCCTTATCCAAGAGAAGAAATGGCAGCTGCGCTAAGCTACATCAATCACCAGCTAAGAGCTATATCAGCTTGGGGAAATAAATGGCAAGTAACATTTGCACCTGAGAAAACACAAGTGATGATGATCTCTAGACACCATGATTTTAATGCTGGTGTGGTAGTAAGGATGAATGGGAGGGTGTTGGCACCTGGGGAAGAAGTTGATATCCTTGAGGTGAAATTTGACTCCAAACTGACCATGAAGAACCACGTTGTAAATCTTGTAAACAAGGCAGCCAGGAAGCTTACAGCACTTCGCCGTATCTCGTATCTGCTTGACAGCAGGGGTTGCAAGATTCTGTGCGAGGCACAAGTACGCTCACACTTTGAGTATGCTCCACTTTCTTGGTTTGCCTGCCCACCCCCCCTCTTATCTGCAACTGCTTGACAGAGTAGAGAACAGAGGAAGAAGTCTCATCTCTCGCCTGGACCAATCCTGGATTGATCTGTCATTTCAGCAGAGCCTTCAACACAGGAGGGATGTGGGTGGCCTTACTGTTATGTACAAGGACAGTGTGAAGCAAGCTTCTATACCACAAGATGGGCAGAAAGCAACAACTTCACTCTGGCTGTACCCTTCTCCAGAACATCACTTCATCTGAGATCATTTATCTCCAGGATGACTCGAGTATGGAACACATTCGTACAGCATTAATAACAAAAAAGGCACAATACCGTGACTGGAACGATACACAAATAACCCGCACATTAAAGAGAGAAGCTTACGACGACGTTTCGGACCGAAACGTCGTCGTAAGCTTCTCTCTTTTATGTGCGGGTTATTTGTGTACAGCATTTTGATGTCAACGAGATAGTTGATCAAATGAAAATGCTGGCCCATAGATGGCTCCAACGTCATCCTGTTCCCTACTTGTATGTTTCGTAACAATAAAAATACTTTCAAATGAGCTGATGTAGGTAACAGCTCTTAGCTTGTCAATAAAGTTAGGAATCCTTAACCTGTAAATAGCTTGTCAATAAAGCTAGGGATCCTTAACCTAGCCTTGTCAAAACCTGTAAAAAAACAAAAAAGCGAGCGCGCGCTGGAAAATGTACAGAGGTCGTGTACTGCCAGCGTTATAATCAGTGAAGCATAACTTATTGGGAATACCATAAAGCGTTTGAATTGCCCTGTCTTGGATTAGAAAAGAAATTCCTGATAGCATATACATAGATATTTCAATGCCTAGTTCCTAATCTACATAATGCTGTAATAACTTACACATGGAAAAGTGGAATAAATCCGGTGAAGAGCAGGAGACTCATTGGTGCAGACATGGAAGAGTGGAATAAATCCGGTGAAGAGCAGGATACTCATTGGTGCAGACATGGAAGAGTGGAATAAATCCGGTGAAGAGCAGGAGACTCATTGGTGCAATTAATGAATGCTGTCTACATCTGTGACCCAAGACTTCTCAGCATGTTTATTAACAGATATCACAGATACCGCCAGAGACGCTGGTCAGCCGCCTGCTACAAGTACTAAATCAGCCAGGTTGTGATGGCTATGTTGGCCTGTTAGCACAAAGAACCTGGTTGAAAAGACGGTCAATAAGGAAGCCTGGTGTCGGGTTGGGCTGTGGGGGTAGAAGAGCCCT
>NC_091302.1:44592523-44597523 GCF_038502225.1 Cherax quadricarinatus | reverse complement strand
CAGCACCACCACCGTCATCCACTACCAGCACCACCACAGTCACCCACTACCAGCATCATCACTGTCACATACCAGTACCACCAGTCACACACTACCAGCACCACCACCCTCACCTACCAGCACCACCGCCACCCACTACCAGCACCACCACCCTCACCCACTACCAGCACAACCACCTTCACCCACTACCAGCACAACCACCGTCACCCACTACCAGCACAACCACCGTCACCCACTACCAGCACAACCACCGTCACCCACTACCAGCATAACCACCGTCACCCACTACCAGCACAACCACCGTCACCCACTTCCAGCACTACCACCGTCAACCACTACCAGCACCACAACCGTCACACAATACCAGCACCACCAGCCACCCACTACCAGCATCATCATCACTGTCACCTACCAGCACCACCAGTCACACACTACCAGCACCACCACAATCATCCACTACCAGCACCACCACCTTCACACACTACCAGCACCACCACCTTCACACACTACCAGCACCACCACCGTCGCCCACTTCCAGCACCACCACCGTCACACTACCAGCACCACCACCGTCACACTACCAGCACCACAACCGTCACACACTACCAGCCCCACCAGCCACCCATTACCAGCATCATCATCACTGTCACCTACAAGCACCACCAGTCACACACTACCAGCACCACCACAGTCACCCACTTCCAGGACCACCGTCACCCACTTCCAGCACCACCACCGTCACCCACTACCAGCACCACCACCGTCACCCACTACCAGCACCGTCACCTACTACCAGCACCACCACCGTCACCCACTACCAGCATCACCACCGTCACCCACTACCAGCACCACCACCATCACCCACTACCAGCAGCACCACCACCGTCACACACTACCAGCATCACCACCGTCAAACGCTACCAGCACCACCACCACCGTCACACACTACCAACACCACCACAGTCACCCACTACCAGCATCATCACTGTCACCTACCAGCACCACCAGTCACCCACTACTAGCACCACCACCATCACCCAGTACCAGCACCACCACCATCACCCAGTACCAGCACTACCACCACCACCACCGTCACCGACTTCAGCACCACCACCGTCGCCCACTTCCAGCACCACAACCGTCACCCACTACCAGCACCACAACCGTCACACACTACCAGCACCACAACCGTCACACACTACCAGCACCACCAGTCACCCACTACCAGCATCATCATCACTGTCACCTACCAGCACCACCAGTCACACACTACCAGCACCACCACAGTCACCCACTTCCAGCACCACCGTTACCCACTTCCAGCATCACCACCGTCACCCACTACCAGCACCACCACCGTCACCCACTACCAGCACCACCACCGTCACCCACTACCAGCACCACCACCGTCACCCACTACCAGCACCACCACCGTCACCCACTACCAGCACCACCACCATCACCCACTACCAGCACCACCACCGTCACCCACTACCAGCACCTCCACCGTCACCCACTACCAGCACCTCCACCGTCACCCACTACCAGCACCACCACCGTCACCCACTACCAGCACCACCACCGTCACCCACTACCAGCACCACCACCGTCACCCACTACCAGCACCACCACCGTCACCCACTACCAGCAGCAGCACCACCGTCACACACTACCAGCATCACCACCGTTAAACGCTACGAGCACCACCACCACCACCGGCACACACTACCAACACCACCACAGTCACCCACTACCAGCATCATCACTGTCACCTACCAGCACCACCAGTCACCCACTACTAGCACCACCACCATCACCCAGTACCAGCACCACCACCGTCACCGACTTCAGCACCACCACCGTCGCCCACTTCCAGCATCACCACCGTCGCCCACTTCCAGCATCACCACCGTCACCCACTACCAGCACCACAACCGTCACACACTACCAGCACCACAACCGTCACACACTACCAGCACCACAACCGTCACACACTACCAGCACCACAACCGTCACACACTACCAGCACCACCAGTCACCCACTACCAGCATCATCATCACTGTCACCTACCAGCACCACTAGTTACACATTACCAGCACCACTAGTTACACATTACCAGCACCACTTGTTACACATTACCAGCACCACAACCGTCACCCACTACAGCACCACCACCGTCACCCACTACAGCAACACCACCGTCACCCACTTCAGCACCACCACCGTCGCCCACTTCCAGCACCACCACCGTCACCCACTACTAGCACCACCACCGTCACTCACTACCAGCACCAACGTCACACTACCAGCACCACCACCGTTACACACTACCAGCAACACCACCGTCACATGTGGCTAGCTGGTCTTGTGGCTAACGCGACGGGCTGGAGTTTTGAGACAATGACCGCGGGTTCAAACCCGGCCGGGGGTATGGTTTGGACCACCGTCACACACTACCAGCACCACCACTGTCACACTAATAGCATCACCACCGTCACTACCAGCACCACTACCACCTTCACACACTACCAACACCACTACCACCTTCTCACACTACCAGCACCACTACCACCGTCACACTACCAGCACCACCACAGTCACCGACTACCAGCATCATCATCACTGTCACCTACCAGCACCACCAGTCACACTACCAGCACCACCAGTCACACTACCAGCACCACCACCGTCTCCTACTACCAGCACCACCACCGTCTCCCACTACCAGCACCACCACCGTCTCCCACTACCAGCACCACCACCGTCTCCCACTACCAGCTCCACCACCGTCACCCACTACCAGCTCCACCACCGTCACCCACTACCAGCTCCACCACCGTCACCCACTACCAGCTCCACCACCGTCACCCACTACCAGCTCCACCGTCACCCACTACCAGCTCCACCACCGTCACCCACTACCAGCTCCACCACCGTCACCCACTACCAGCTCCACCACCGTCACCCACTACCAGCTCCACCACCGTCACCCACTACCAGCTCCACCACCGTTACCCACTACCAGCTCCACCACCGTCACCCACTACCAGCTCCACCACCGTCACCCACTACCAGCTCCACCACCGTCACCCACTACCAGCTCCACCACCGTCACCCACTACCAGCTCCACCACCGTCACCCACTACCAGCTCCACCACCGTCACCCACTACCAGCTCCACCACCGTCACCCACTACCAGCTCCACCACCGTCACCCACTACCAGCTCCACCACCGTCACCCACTACCAGCTCCACCACCGTCACCCACTACAAGCTCCACCACCGTCACCCACTACCAGCACGACCACCGTCATACACTACCAGCATCACCACTGTCACACTACCAGCATCACCGTCACAACCAGCACCATCACCACCGTCACACTACCAGCACCACCACAGTCACCCACTACCAGCACCACCACAGTCACCTACTACCAGCACCACCACAGTCACCTACTACCAGCATCATTACTGTTACCAGCACCACCAGTCGCGCACTACCAGCAACACCACCGTCACACACTACCACCACCGTCACACACTACCACCACCGTCACACTACCACCACCGTCACACTACCACCACCACCGTCACACACTACCTGCACCACTACCACCATCACACACTACCAGCACCACCACCATCACCTACTACCAGCACCACCACCATCACCTACTACCAGCACCACCACCGTCACCCACTACCAGCACCACCGTCACCCACTACCAGCACCACCGTCACCAACTACCAGCACCACCACCGTCACACTACCAGCATCACCACCGTCACACTACCAGCACCACCACCACCGTCACTACCAGCACCACCACAGTCACCCACTACCAGCATCATCATTGTCACCTACCAGCATCACCAGTCACACACTACTAGCACCACCACAGTCACCCACTACCACCACCACCACCGCCGTCACACACTACCAGCACCACCACAGTCACCCACTACCAGCACCTCCACCGGCACACTACCAGCACCACCACAGTCACCTACTACCAGCATCATCATCATAACTGTCACCTACCACTACCACCGTCACACTACCAGCACCACCACTGTCGCACACTACCAGCACCACCACCTACTTTCAGCAGCACCACAGTCACCCACTTCCAGCACCACCACCATCACCCACTTCGAGCAGCACCACCACAGTCACCCACTACCAGCACCACCACAGTCCCACACTATCAGCAGCACCACAGTCACCCACTTCCAGCACCACCACCATCACCCACTTCGAGCAGCACCACCACAGTCACCCACTACCAGCACCACCACAGTCCCACACTACCAGCACCACCACCGTCACCCACTACCAGCACCACAGTCACCCACTACCAGCATCATCATCATAACTGTCACCTACCACTACCACCGTCACACACTACCAGCACCACCACTGTCGCACACTACCAGCACCACCACCGTCACCCACTACCAGCACCACCACCGTCACACTACCAGCACCACCACCGTCACCCGCTACCAGCATCATCATCACTGTCACCTACCACCACCACCGTCACTACCAGCACCACCACCGTCACACTACCAGCACTACCACCGTCACCCTCTTCCAGCACCACCACCGTCACCCACTACCAGCACCACCACCGTCACCCACTACCAGCATCACCACCGTCACCCTCTTCCAGCACCACCACCGTCACCCACTACCAGCACCACTACCAGCAGCACCACAGTCACCCACTTCCAGCACCACCACCCACTTCGAGCAGCACCACCACCAGTCACCCACTCCCAGCACCACCACAGTCACCCACTTCCAGCACCACCACCCACTTCGAGCAGCACCACCACCAGTCACCCACTCCCAGCACCACCACAGTCCCACACTACCAGCACCACCACCGTCACCCACTACCAGCACCACCGCCGTCACCCACTAACAGGACCGCCACCGTCACCCACTACCAGGACCGCCACCGTCACCCACTACCAGGACCGCCACCG
>NC_091302.1:44562523-44587523 GCF_038502225.1 Cherax quadricarinatus | reverse complement strand
CTTGATTATGCAACTGCACCCCAGGCTTTGGCCTTACTGAATTTGTTGATTTCAAGGTCAGTGATACCTGCCAAAACCCCAGTCAGTTTATCGTAGGGGTTCTTAAATGGAGATATCGAGGGTTGAAGGTAGACACACTTGTTGGATGGTAACGATATATATTGTCAGACTGTGATGAGAGAAATGGAGCCCAGCCTCTGCCTGTCTTAGCCTGGATGTCTACGCCGACTGAGAGGGAGGCAGAGGTACGACCGTACACATGCGCATCCCGTGACGTCACAAAGTCACAGGCCTAAAAGGGATCTCCTATCTAAAGCACATGGATGATACTAATATGCTACAACACAGGGATCAGCAACTATGCTGACAGCTCGGTCATGTTACGTGTGTCGTCTCGACATACACTACTATCTATAGGCTGAACAGGCAGGTGGTTCTGGGCTGATTCTATACAATAACAAATTCATATATAACTTAGAACTAATGGATTGTATCATAATGGATGTTAACAAAATGAATTTTACGTATGGGTGTTAACGTAATCACTTTTAACATAATGAGTTTTAACGTAATGCATTACAATAAGAACAAATCAGTATACAATATGGATGGAATTGATCGATCGATCTGTATTCATGCACTCTACGGATTCTGAGGAAGAATAAATATATATATACAAGGTGAAATTAACAGCAACGGCATCTGGTGCGCACTCAGATCATTACTGTCAAATTCTCAGAATACGGAGGGAACGTGAATACGAAAAAGAAAAAAATTCTGAAAAAACTATCAGTTAATAACAAACAGTTGACAATTTACTTCATCTTGGACATCTAGTTATACAGACTATGTACATTTAAACCCAATTCTGCGAGGGTGAGGTTTACATATGCAGAATGGTTTTCATCTCTGGGAGGATCGAATTCCTCTGCAATGGCTAACACATGCCTTGACTGAGGGAGATCTGAACGAGTATCTACAAAAGATACTTGTGGGTTTCTCATTACTTGTCGAGTATGCAAGGAGTAACGACATTCAGGTTGGTTATCTGACTGAGTATTTGAGGTAGAGGGTACAGAGTCAAGAGGATTTTCAGCATCTGTCACATTAGTCTGGGTAGCAATATCATCAACATCGCATACTAATTTCATATGATCTAAATGCGATTCTTTGTACTTGCCAGTACTAATTTCTCTAACCTTATACTTATTACCAGAGATATGTTCTACAACTCGATAAGGTCTGACAAACTTTTGATCGAGCTTAGGCATTGCGGATGTTTTGTTGAAATTTGTCAGCATTACTCTCGAACCTACTTTCACTTTTGATGGCTTAGCACGGCTATTAGTTACTCTAGTAAATTCTGCTGTTGATTTATGAAGTGTTTCACGGATTCTTCTAAAAACACTTTGAGCCATGCTGGTACGAGTTGCTACAAAATCATCAGGGTTGTAATTGGGTTTCGGAGTGGAATATAACTCATAGGGTAAACGCTTGTCTACACCATACAATGCATAATGTGGCGTATCACCTATGGAAGCATTGTAAGCAGAATTTATGGCACATTGGACATCTGGTATGACTTCATCCCAAGTTTCACTATTGGGGTTGATAGTGGCTCTCACGACATCAAGTACTTTCTTATTGGTTCTTTCGGCTAACCCATTGCTGGCAGGATGATGAGAAACAATGGTGGATTTAGAGATCTTGTATAAAGTACACAGATTTTCAAGAATCTCATTACAGAATTCACCTCCATTATCTGTTACTAAGGACTTAGGGGTGGTATGCCTGCAGATAATGCTTTCTTTAAACGCTTTAGCTACTGTCTCTGCAGTCTTATCTGCAATAGGAACTAACTCACAATATCTGGTGAAATGGTCTACCATAACACAGATGTTTGTTGCCTTGGAGGGAACATTTAAAATTGGTTAACAAGTCAAGGGCAACTTTTTCCCACGGTTCGCTAGTGGTTGGGTACACTTGGATTGGATTAGGACCATTGACATTTCCTTTATGTTGCATACAGACACTACATTTCTTAACATACTCAGAAATGTCAGTTGCCATACATGGCCAAAAGTATTTCATTCTGGCTTGTTTCACAGAATGATCCATACCAGGGTGTGCAACACCTGGTGCATCATGATCTAGCTGCAGAGCTACGTTCACTAGTGACTGTGGAATTACTAACTGGTACACTCTTCTACTTAGAGTACCCAACTCGGCTGTTCGATACAGTAATTCTTGGCTCATTACAAAGTCACTAATGGGTGCTGGTGGCTTCACAGTAAGAATAAGATCTTCCTGGAGCAGGAATCGAATCACCAGAACACAAGGGATCAGTTCTTTCTTACTGGAGGAATGAACAAACTCGGAGTGGATGACTCCCCCCGTTTGAAAAAATTAACGCTATAACACGCAATATGAGCAAGGGAGAACGAATCTACTATCTCAAACTGCAAGCACAGGAGAAAATAAATGAACACGGTCAACAATGCTGATATTCAATCTGAGTCGCACACAGTGACACGAGGTATCCGCTATAAAGAAACTACACCTACAAACGTTAACAACATGTGAAAGTTACTCGAGAAATAACTTCTTACAATGCACTGATTACTGTCAACTAGGATGGGATCACCATCTGGAACATTAGGAACAAGAACAGACACTCTAGTGAGAACACTAGCCGTAACAGAGACGTCTTTCTGCATACGGCATGTGACATCAACAAGAGATGGCATTACTAGTTGCAAGTAATCATTTTCTGACAAGGCATCCCCTGTGGAGAAACTACTACTCGAACTAGCAGTCATTGCAGGGATAGGCTGTGCACTCAAGGCAGTCTGAGTGTCCCCGGACACTTGAGGCAATGGAACACTATCCTGCAAGTCTGAAGGTGTAGGTGGAACACAGATGGGAGTGACAGAGTTACTAGTGCCTGACCGCTCGGCTACGTTAATAAGTAATTCACGGAGCTATAGGAACTTAATCTGAACTTCACATTTCGCAGCACTTTAACAAATCTCAGATACAAGCTGTGAGAACAAACACATTGCTCAAGGGCTAGGTATTGTCTTTCAGTCAGTAAGGGAATATTGGTACTGTGGACTGATTCATATTGACTTTGACTGGCATGATACACTAAGTGAACATTCAAAAGTGACTGGGACATCGTCTCAGTGAACTTACTGAAGGGCATAAGGCAAAAAAAAAAAAAAAAATAGAAAGAATGACACAGTAAGCTTAAACGGGAAGAAAATGCTTAACGATTCTGCATAAGTAATTAAAAATTGACAGGTCACACAGTAAGCAAAGGAACTCACACAAGAAAAATACTCAACTTAACAAATAACACTTTGAAAATCAAGAGAACTTGTACTTTACTCAAATCTGATTTGCTCAACTTTTACTTTAAATTGAATGAATGGCACAGTGAGTTGTCTTTACTTTCAATGCAATAGGGAAACACACAATAAAATGATAAAATGGACTCAATAAAGCTTGTGCAAAAATAAAACAAACTGGGACACAATTCACTGAAATAAAATAAAATGGCACAGAAAGAATAAAATATTATGCACAGAACAGAGCATATGAAACTGCACTGAAATAAACTGTAGCAATATTGCAAATGACAATTGCTAATTAAAAAGTATTGCACAACACTGCATAAAATCTCTGCAAGAAAAACTTTAATGGCAACACAATCTTTGCACAAGAATTATTGCAAAATGAGTCAAAGTGCAATAATAAAAAATATTACACACACAAGAAAAGAAATATATCAAGGAATGAACTGAGAGAACACTTTAACTCTTAACTGCACTCAAGCAACACTTAACAAGCAAAAGAACAATTTACTCTAAAAGAAGAACTTAAAAATTGCACTAAGAGTGAATTTGTTCAATGAAACATGAAAAATAATAGGTGCTAAAACACAGAACAAAAAAGTTTGAACACTTACAGTGATGCAGAACACAACACATCAACATAAACACAATACTAGAATTTTCTTGCAATGAAACTTGATGTGTGAAAAATTTTGTAAAAATGATTTCTTGCTTGCACAAAATAATGGCACTATTGTCTCTGGAAATAAGACAAATTAGACACTGGCTAAATGAAAAGAATATGAGCACAAGAATGTTCAACACACAGGGAACAAAGCAAAAAATACACAAATGCTGGGGAAAAAAAAATAACAGACAACACTGATTTGTGATGCAGAATAAAGCTGATAAATTACTGAAATTCTTCACTGGAATACTGAGAACACAAGGTGATTCTGAAGTGTAAACACAAGTTCTATGCTGCTTATATGTTGCACACACAACAAGGAAAAACACTAAGTACTTCAAGTGTATAAAAAGACACACAACACAACAGACATAAGATAATGCACGAAAATTAACACTGAATTAAGGAGATAAAAGATTATTGCAAACAAACACTGAGTCTGATCGAGAGTCACTGAATGTCACTAAGAAAATCACTGGAAACACAAAAAGGAAATGTCTCAACACTCGCAAATGTCTCTATGGAAAAAAATATTAATTATCGCTGTAATGACTTGGTGTAGAATGAGGTAGATGGTGGTGGAGAGTAGAGGATTGTTTATGTCGTCTTGCTGCTGTCCTCTGCACATGTGATCATAGAATTGCACTTACATCGACGACAGACACACACAGGAGGCTTTCAACGGTGGTGTTAATGCACTAGCTCTTGACCCCCTATGTGGTCCTTAAAATATGGTGCTACAACCCTTAGTAGTGCGCCAAAACACTGGTAGAGGTTGGGTGAGTACCACAACACAGTGAGAGTGGTTGGGTTTGTGGGCATAACAGGGCTAAGGCGTCTGAGACCACGTGGTGAGGCACACGTGGTGAGTGGGTGGTTGGGCCTATGGGTTGAACGGCGTAAGCCTCACTGAGAACAGCCACACTGCCGCGAAGATATTCTAAGCTGGCTAGCTTAAAATACACCCACGAAATACCACAACACCACAAGGATGAAAAAGAGCACTCAGAATTGCTTGGAGCTTGAATCACAAGTGATGAAGACTACTCACGTGGCTTGCTTGAGTACTGGGATAAGACAACTGGGTTAGTTGCTAGCTGGCTTATCTTAACCCTTCACACAGAATAGCTTGATAACTTCACACGATGAGCACAGCAGGGGTGGAAGCTGGCTTGGCAGGCAAAGGAACTGGATGGAGTAGACTAGGCTCGACTGAGCTCCCTCACCACAGACTGGAAGCTGGCTTATTTTGCAAACTCGGGTCAACCCCTCAGGAGTGATGCAAATAAGCAGATAAACACTAATACAAAGAGACTGACCAGTGAATGGTGTAGAAGCTGGTAGGAGCTTGAGAGTGTAGCTGACTTGAGGTAGCTGGCTGGCGTTAACCTCGGTAGGCCTACTCACAAGATGGCAGGCTTGGTCGAAAGAAATCTCCGTACATCGGCGTAATTATCAATTTTACGCCCACACCGCTGTCACCATTTATCGTAGGGGTTCTTAAATGGAGATATCGAGGGTTGAAGGTAGACACACTTGTTGGATGGTAACGATATATATTGTCAGACTGTGATGAGAGAAATGGAGCCCAGCCTCTGCCTGTCTTAGCCTGGATGTCTATGCCGACTAAGAGGAAGGCAGAGGTACGACCGTACACATGCGCATCCCGTGACGTCACACAGTCACAGGCCTAAAAGGGATCTCCTATCTAAAGCACATGGATGATACTAATATGCTATACAACACAGGGATCAGCAACTATGCTGACAAGTTTGTTTCAATGTAAATTTATCCTATTTGATTTTTGTAGCTCTCGTAGGGATATTTTAACCAATCAGAGCTATAAGACGAACAGAGACCATTTACTGCCTGTATAGAGCCAGTAAAGCATGTATTGTTTGAAACTGCTTAACAAAGCTCCCAGAGAGCGAAACGTTGCCACAATAAAATGTCGCATTAGCTGCATAAATTACACACACGTGCCTAACCCTTGGGCATTACCTACTATCGTCAAATGTGATACCACCTACGACTGCTGCATCTCTCCCACCTACAGTATATAAGCCACCTCTTCGCGCACACGCTGTATTCTTTTCAAGACTGATGGACTGATCACATCGACTCAAGGCTGAGGAACTGATTACCTCAAACTCCTCCTGTTCTTCACAATTCTCATTTGTATGGACTGATGAAGCCACTGTGTGGCGAAACGTTTCCTCATTAAAGATACCCAAATGTTGCACACATATCTAATTTACCAACTTGTCAGTTCTCTGAACCATTCATCCACATTAGTTACACTTGTGTTCTTTTACTTAACATATTGTCAGTAATTCTACCAACATTCATTAACTCATACTATACTGAGAGAGACGGGAGGGAAGATGAAATAAATCCTGGTGCAAGATTGTTCACCCTGCTACCAGCAGATAGCAGAATTATTGCTGGTATCTGGGATCAATCTCATTATCTGTCTCAGTGCTGGAGGCAACGATGTTGGCAGACATAGGAGTGAGGACCTGATTAGCAGGTATAGGTCAGCAATAGAGATAATTAGGAGGAAGGGTGGGAAACCTGTCATATGTGGTATTTTGCCAAGGAGAGGAGTTGGAAACGAATGGTTGTCCAGGGCAATCGGTGTCAATTGCTGGCTGGACAAATACTGTAAGGAAAATGCGGTAACATTCATTGACAACTGGGACCTCTACTGTGGCAGAAATGACATGTATGCCAGGGATGGGGTTCACTTATCTAGGTCTGGGGTGGGGGCACTGGCAACTGCAGTGGAGGAGCTGTTAGGACTTTAAATTAGGAATAGTGGTATGGGTTTTGGCGGGAAAACAGTGAAGTCCCAGTGTAGTAATATGAGTACTAGGAGAGCTAGTAATAGGCAAAATGAGGTGGATATTGGAAAGGCAGTGACACTAGGCGACAAGGACAGTAATAGGTTTAGTGGAAAAGCAGAAAGGGTAAAGAAAAAGCAGGGTCTTTAAATATACATTATGCTAATACCCGTAGTGCTAGGAATAAGATGGACGAGTTGAGATTAGTTGCTAGTGCAGGTAACATTGATGCATTTGCCATAACTGAGATGTGGTTTAATTCAAAAAGTCGGGACATGCCTGCAGAATGTCACATTCAGGGTTTTAAATTGTTCCAAGTAGATAGAAATATCGGGAAGGGGGGTGGGGTGGCGCTGTATGTCCGAGATCGCTTGAACTGTTGCATAAAAACGGGTATTAAATCTGAAGTAACACATACAGAGTCTGTTTGGATAGAATTTTCAGAGGGGCGTGAAAAATTGATTTTAGGTGTAATATATACCATCCCCCAAACTTAGATAGGGACCAAGGGAGATTACTATGGGAGGAAATTGTTAAGGCCACTATGCACGATAACGTAGTAATTCTAGGAGACTAACTTTAGTCATATTGATTGGAATTTCTTGACTGGGAATTTAGAATCAAACGACTTCTTAGAAGTAGTTCAGGATTGTTTTTTGAAGCAGTTTGTGACAGAGCCTACAAGGGGAAATAACCTGCTCGACTTGGTTTTGGCAAACAAGGAAACCCTTGTAAATAATTTAGAAATTACAGAGGAACTCGGCACAAGCGATCACAAATCAATTACCTTTAGCATTGAATGGAAGTATAATAGGGATAATTCTGTAATGGTCCCAGACTTTCGTTTAGCAGATTGCAATGGGCTTAGATAAATAACACTTATCTGTAGACTGGAATAACGAAGAGAACTATCAGTATGACAGCTTTCTTAACACAATACATGCTGCCCAAAGGACATTTATCCCATATAAGGAAATGAGATCGAATAGAAATGACCCAAAATGGATTAATAATAGGCTCAAATATCTTTTAGGACAGAAGAAAGGAATTTATAGGCGTATCAAAAGAGGTGAGGGTCATCTTATGAATCAGTATATTGACATTAAGAGGGGCGTTAAAAAGGGGATAAGAAAAGCTGAACGGGACTGTGAAATTAAAGTTGCTAGGGATTCGAAAACAAACCCAAAAAGTTTTTTCCAGGTTTATAGAACGAAAGTTAGAGATAATATAGGTCCCCTTAAAAATAACTCTGGGCATCTCACTGACAAGGAGAATGAAATGTCTTCTATTCTTAATAATTATTTTCTCTCGGTTTTCACTCAGGAAGACACTGACAATATCCCAGTAATTAATTTTTATAGTGGGCTTGAAGATGATAAATTATGCAATATGACAGTCACTGGCGAAATGATATCAAACAGATAGACCGGTTAAAGCAAAATAAATCCCCGGGCCCTGATGAACTTTTTTCAAGGGTTCTTAAAGAGTGTAAAATGGAACTCTGTGAACCTTTAACTAATATTTTTAATTTATCTCTTCAAACAGGTGCAGTGTCTGATATGTGGAAGATGGCTAATGTAATTCCTATTTTTAAATCAGGGGACAAGTCGTTACCGTCAAATTACCGCCCAATAAGCCTAACCTCAATTGTAGGCAAATTACTAGAGTCAATTATAGCTGATAATATAAGAAGCCATCTCGATAGGCATAATTTGATTAATGATACTCAACATGGTTTCACCAGGGGCCGTTCCTGCCTAACTAATTTATTAACCTTCTTCAACAAAGCTTTTGAGGCCGTTGATCAGGATGAAGAATTCGATATTGTTTATTTAGATTTTAGTAAGGCTTTTGATAGAGTACCACATCAGAGACTGTTGAAGAAAGTGGCTGCTCATGGCATTGGGGGAAAATGCTGTGGCGTTCCACAGGGGTCAGTCTTGGGTCCCTTGTTGTTTATAATATATATCAGTGATCTTGATGAGGGAATTACTAGTGATATGAGCAAATTCGCCGATGACACAAAGATAGGTAGGATAATTGATTCAAACGTAGACGTTAGGGAACTTCAGGAGGATTTAAACAAACTATATTCTTGGTCAGAAAAGTGGCAGATGCAGTTCAATGTAGATAAATGCAAGGTTCTGAAGCTCAGGAGTGTCCATAACCCTAGTACTTATCAGTTTGTAGATGAATGGTTCAGAGAACCGACATGTTGATAAATTAGACACATGTGCAACTCTTGGGTATCTTTATTGAGGAAACGTTTCGCCACACAGTGGCTTCATCAGTCCATACAAAGGAGAATCTTGAAGAACAGGAGGAGAATGAGGTAATCAGTCCCTCAACCTTGAGTCGATGTGGTCAGTCCATCAATCTTGAATAGAATACGGCATACGTGCTGAGAAGGAGCTTATAAACCGTTGGCAGGAGAGGTGCAGCAGTCATAGGTCGTGTAACATTTGTTCAATGTTGAAGTAGGTCGTGCCCAAGAATTAGGCAAGCGAATTCAGACACTGCAACTTCTTGGGATCTTAATACTTGGGAATTCTTCGCTTGCCTAATTCTTGGGCACGACCTACTTCAACATTGAACAAATGTTGCACGACCTATGACTGCTGCACCTCTCCTGCCAACGGTTTATAAGCTCCTTCTCAGCACGTATGCCGTATTCTATTCAAGATTGATGGACTGACCACATCGACTCAAGGTTGAGGGACTGATTACCTCATTCTCCTCCTGTTCTTCAAGATTCTCCTTTGTATGGACTGATGAAGCCACTGTGTGGCGAAACGTTTCCTCAATAAAGATACCCAAGAGTTGCACATGTGTCTAATTTATCTACTTATCAGTTAAATAACGTGGAAATTAGCCAGATTGCGAAAAGAATTTGGGGGTCATGGTAAGCAGCAACCTTAAGCCAAGACAGCAGTGCCTAAGCATACGTAACAAAGCAAACAGATTACTGGGATTTATATCCAGAAGTGTAAGCAACAGAAGTCCAGCGATTATTTTACAGCTTTATACATCATTAGTAAGGCCTCACCTAGATTACGCAGCTCAGTTCTGGTCTCCATATTACAGAATGGATATAAATTCTCTAGAAAATATCCAACGTAGAATGACCAAATTAATACATAGCATTAGAAATCTTCCATACGAAGAACGATTGAAGACTCTTAAACTACATTCACTTGTTAGGTAAGACACATATGCAACAGTTAGGTATCTTTATTGTGAAACGTTTCGCCTACACAGTAGGCTTCTTCAGTCAAGTACAGAAAAGTTGATAGAAGCAGAAGATACTTGAAGACGATGTAATCAGTCCATCACCCTTAAAGTTTTGAGGTGGTCAGTCCCTCAGTCTGGAGAAGAGCATTGTTCCATAGTATGAAACAATATTGTTTCATACTATGGAACAATGCTCTTCTCCAGACTGAGGGACTGACCACCTCAAAACTTTAAGGGTGATGGACTGATTACATCGTCTTCAAGTATCTTCTGCTTCTATCAACTTTTCTGTACTTGACTGAAGAAGCCTACTGTGTAGGCGAAACGTTTCACAATAAAGATACCTAACTGTTGCATATGTGTCTTACCTAACAACCTGTCGGTATTTTATACCATTTTAATGTACATTCACTTGTAAGACGAAGAATGAGGGGAGACATGATCGATGGGTATTAACAAAGGGGATATAAATAAGGTTTTGAGGATATCACTTCAAGAAAGAACCCTCAATAATGGATTCAAATTAGATAAGTTTAGATTTCGAAAGGATATAGGAAAGTATTGGTTAGTAAATAGGGTAGTTGATGAGTGGAACAGTCTGCCTAGTAGGGTTATTGAAGCTAAAACGTTGGGTAGTTTCAAATTTCGGTTAGATAAATACATGAGTGAGAAGGGTTGGATTTGAGTGAGACTTGCATAAAGAGTAAATAGAATCATCAAAACTTATTTCTTGGGGCAGATATTTTGTTTGTGAGAAGGATTGTTAAGGACCTGCTTAGTATGGGCCAACAGGCCTGCTGCAGTGTTCCTCATTTCTTATGTTCTTAAGTGCAGAAGTCCACGAGAAGAAAGTGGATCACAGCCTCCGCCAAATGCCAGATCAGCCAGTGGGTTGCCGACAGCAACAGCCTGGTTCACCAGGCAATCAACCAAAAAAAGCCGGGTTTTAGGGAGTGTATATACCACCACCCGGGGTCACCACCACCCGGGGTTACCACCACCCTGGGTTACCACCACTTGGGGTTACCACCACTTGGGGTTACCACGACCCGGGGTCACCACCACTTGGGGTTACCACGACCCGGGGTCACCACCCGGGGATACCACCATCACTATGGATGACATTTGGTGCTGCGCGTCAGTCATGTTTGGTGGTTTTTACCAGCCTAAAGTTGAACACTTATTCCCTGCGGGGTGTTACCTCCCCGCTGATTGTGGCCACCCAGTGTGACCATCCCACCCCCACCCTGGCTGTTCTCACCCCACCATGGGTGTGATGCCTCCAGCCAGTGGGGCCAACCCCACCCTTGGTGTGCTCCCCTTCTCAGTGTGTTCCCCCCCCCCCACACACACACTCACCCCCCTCCCAATAGTGTGGCCATCCATTCTGACCCCCCCCAATGTGGCCATACACTCTGGGCGAGTTGTACTGCTACTGCTGGTGGTGTGATAGTGAGGGGGTGCTACTCATATTTATGTTAATGTTACTGATGGTGGCGGTGGCGTTGGTGTTGTTCGTCTAGTTGCAGCTTCGAGGGTCGAATCTTTGTTTCTGGCTCCTGCCTCTGACTTGCTCATGGACAGTCGCTGTATTTGACCTCATGGATCTAGAGCATCATATTTCAGTGTTTTGTTACTCCTGCCGTCTTATTTTTTTCTTAGTTCAAGTAGAGCACCATGAGAACTCAGAGTTCCCTCCTTGTTCCGTCAGTGTTGTCCTCTCTACCTTTATTTCCTCCGGGTCATTGGGTATTTTTACTTTTCCCTCCCAACCTGCTGAATATATATTTGCTGTTTACGTAATTTACGTCCTTGTTTCACGTGTTTGCCTATGTCTGGTTCATCCATTACCAAATTAAGGGGTGGACTAGCGTGGCACCTGCTCGGGGAGCTCATCTATAAGCGGCGTCAGAAACATGAAGGCCAGAAAAAGCAACTTTCACAATACAATACATTGCTAAACATTACATTTGCAGCTTGGCAAATTCAGTACTTAGAAATAAGTAAGAGTTATACAATTTATATTAGACCTAAAAGAAATTAAGGTTTTATCTTTCACTACTGTTATGTCTTGGAACAAATGCTTAAAAAAAATAATATATGGATACCGGACTGTAAGAGCTCCCAAATATAAGCCTGCCCCAGGCGCCCAAATTTTTAGGTCCGGTAGTGGGTAACTCTCCACCTGGTTCATTAATAGTCTTTTGTCTTCCTCTCTTAACATCTTATTTCATTTTCAAGGTCTCTCTCCCTCACGTGTTCCCTGTTTGCGTTATTTCCTGTTATCAGTTTTCTCTTTCCTCTTCCTCCAGTTTGTTGATTTTTTCCTCAGTTTTTTTCTCTTAGTTCTTAGTTTTCGTCATTTTCACCTCTAGCATCTCTTCCTAGGCCACAGTGGCCTTTTGATTCCATTTATTTCTCCATGCATCGCTTTATGGTATTTGCTCCTAGTGGAAATGCCATTTTTCTTCAGCGTTCCTCCCTCCCCTTACTGTGGATGAGCTTGGTATTCGCCTTTTTCCCTTCCTAATCACCGGTTCCTTTTATTTGGAAGCCATTTTAAAATTAGGCATTATAACATGAGTGGTTCTCACTGCCACATTTTTATACATTTATGGTGGTTGTATACAGTAACGTCAAGGTCGCCTAAACATGTGATGTATGGGCGTTTGTGGAAGAGAGATCAGGCTACAGGGGAGGGGGCGTGTAGGGTTGCTATTGGGGATCATGCTAGGAAGAGGGGGTGTAGGGAAAGGGGGATGTAGATTATGGAGGAGGTGTCGGGGGAGGGGGGGTTCAGGCTAGGTAAAGGGGGGGGGGAGTGTGAAGCGTGGAGTCAATTACCAGTGTTGTGGATCAATATGACAGTGAATGCTGGCCCTCAGCTGCTCTGTAGGGACAACCCTATTCCCCCCACTCCCCACCTATCTGAATCCTCCCGCCTCTCCCAGCCCTCCCTCATCTTGCTTTTCCCTCTACCTCATCCCCTCCCTCAGTGTGTGAGCTGAGTGCGCTGGCAATCCAGCTACGGGACAAACACCTAGATTATTGAGAATGCTTATATTAATTATAAATGTTCTGTTTTATTTTTTTTTTCAATATAACGGTAAATAGCAACAATACTATATTGAGTAGTTCCTGGGATCTGCTAACACCAACAGTTTATCAGGCCGTAAATCATAGGCCCTGTCATATTGTTACTGGTACCACAACCAATCTCATTAATGTACCATCAAGTTGGTTACTTGTTTTCATGGCTATGTTGAGAGCAAACCTGGTTGACGGCCTGGTTCATCAGGTTGTTAGGCTCGATACGCGGGATCTAGACATAGTCACCACAGCCTGGTTTCAAACCCCTGCGATACATGCGGTACAGAAAGTGACCACAGCCTAGTCTCACAACCTTGCGATACGTGTAGTACAGAGAGTGACCACAGTCTAGTCTCACAGCCTTGATACACGTGTAGTGCAGACAGTGACCACAGCATAGTCTCACAACCTTGCGATACGTGCGGGCCAGACAGTCACAGTTGTCTCGCACACAACCTTACACTCTCAAGATTGAATTCTAGTAGGCACTTTCCTGACAAGTCCACCGCGTGTTTTAGGAAGTCTGTCCCGTCGCTCACTGGTTGTCATTCTCTTTATCATGGTTTTCAAACAGCATTACATCATTGTTTTCTTAGTACAACGTTCGTTTTCGCCCGCCGTAAAATACATTGATTTCGGCACAGTACATATAAACAGCTACAAAAGTATATCCGTTAGTTATTTCAGGTTAAGTTTGATTAAACTAAATTATCACATATTTACCTAAATTTTTACCATGAAGGAGCGACTTGTCTGAGAACGGAGGATATATGAGAACATGAGAAAGAAGGAAAACTGCACCAGGCCTACTGGCCTATGCGAGGCAGGTCTAAGTCTCCCACCGGCTTAAGCCAATGCCCCAACCTAGTCAGGTCAGGTCACATTCACTTAAGGAAGGAGCACGGCAACTGACCAAGTAGCACAAGCTAATCAGGTCCAACTCGCACCCACCCACACCCATTCGTGTATTTATCTAACCTATTTTTAAAACTACACGACGTTTTAGCCTCTACAATGAACTCGGGAGTTTGTTCCACTCATCCACAACTCTTATTACCAATATTAAAATGGTATAAAATACCGACAGGTTGTTAGGTAAGACATATGCAACAGTTAGGTATCTTTATTTCGAAACGTTTCGCCTACACTGTACTCGACTGAAGAAGCCTACTGTGTAGGCGAAACGTTTCGAAATAGATACCTAACTTGCATGTGTGTCTTACCTAACAACTCTATTACCAAACCAGTGCTTTCCTATATCCTTCCTGAATCTGAATTTTTCTAACTTAAACCCATTGCTACGAGTCCTGTCTAGGCTAGATATTTTTAGCACGTTATTTATATCCCCTTTATTTATTCCTGTCTTCCATTAATACACCTCAGTCATATCCCCCCTAACTCTACGCCTTTCTACAGAGTGAAGATTCAGGGCCCTCAGTCTATCCACATAGGGAAGATTTCTGATACATGGGATCAACTTTGTTATCCTCCTTTGTACATTTTCCAGTGCATATATATTCCGTCTGTAATACGGTGACCAAAACTGTGCAGCGTAATCTAGATGAGGCCTAACCAAGGATATATTGAGTTGAAGAACAACCTGAGGACTGAACATCAAAATCTGATGGAACTGAACTTCTCCAGGCCGAGGGACTGACAACCTCAAATTCTACGACTACAAGGGTGATGGACTGATTACATCGTCTTCACATCTCTACTGTTCCTGCCTACTTTCTGTATTCGACTGAAGAAGCCTACTGTGTAGGCGAAACGTTTCGGAATAAAGTTGTCTAACTGTTGCATATGTGTCTTACCTAACAACCTGAGGACTCCTATTATTTATGCTTCTTGATATGAAGCCAAGGATTCTGTTCGCTTTATTGCGAACACTTATGCACTGCTGTCTTGGTTTTAGATCACTGCTAACCAGAATTCCCAAATCCATATTTAAGTTGAAAGATGTTGGGTGGGGACACCTGATTCAGTTTTTCTAAGTTACTCATGTTTGTGGTGCCAACATCATTGCATGTTAGGGGTGCCAGCAATCATGTATGTTAGTGGTGCTAGCAATCATGTATTTGTGGTGCTAGCAATCATGCATGTTAGGGGCGCCAACAATCATGTATGTATGGTAGTGGTGCCACCAGAATTCCCAAATCCATATTTAAGTTGAAAGATGTTGGGTGGGGACACCTGATTCAGTTTTTCTAAGTTACTCATGTTTGTGGTGCCAACAGTTATGTATGTTAGTGGTGCCAGCAATCATGTATGTTAGTGGTGCCAGCAAACATGTATGTTAGTGGTGCTAGCAATCATGTATGTTAGTGGTGCTAGCAAACATGTATGTTAGTGGTTCTAGCAATCATGTATGTTAGTGGTGCCAGCAATCATGTTAGTGGTGCCAGCAATCATGTAAGTGGTGCTAACAAGCATGTATGTTAGGGGTGCTGGCAATCATGTATGTTAGTATTACTAGCAATCATGTGTGTTAGGGGTGCTGGCAATCATGTATGCTAGTGGTGCTGGTAATCATGTATGTTAGTAGTGCTAGCAGTCATATATGTTAGTGGTGCTAGCAATCATGTATGTTAGTGGTGCTAGCAATCATGTATGTTAATGGTGCTAGCAGTCATGTATGTTAGGGGTGCTAGCGATCATGTATGTTAGTGGTGCTAGCAGTCATGTACATTAGTGGTGCTAGCAATCATGTATGTTAGGGGTGCTAGCAATCATGTATGTTAGGGGTGCTAGCAATCATGTAGGTTAGTGGTGCTAGCAATCGTGCATGGTAGTGGTGCTAGCATTCATGTATTTTAGTGGTGCCAACAATCATGTATGTTAGTGATGCCAGCAGTCATGTATGTTAGTGGTGCCAGCAATCATGTAAGTGGTGCCAGCAATTATGTATGTTAGAGGTGCCAGCATTCATGTATGTTAGTGGTGCCAGCATTCATGTATGTTAGTTGTGCCAGCAGTCATGTATGTTAGTGGTGCCAGCAATCATGTATGTTAGTGGTGCTAGCAGTCATGTATGTTAGTGATGCTAGCAATCATGTATGTTAGTGGTGCCAGCAATCATGCATGTTAGTGGTGCTAGCAATCATGCATGTTAGGGGTGCCAGCAATCATGTATGTTAGTGGTGCTAGCAATCATGTATTTGTGGTGCTAGCAATCATGCATGTTAGGGGCGCCAACAATCATGTATGTATGGTAGTGGTGCCAGCAATCATGTAAGTGGTGCTAACGAACATGTATGTTAAGGGTGCCGGCAATCATGTATGTTAGTGGTGCTGGCAATCATGTATGTTAGTAGTGCTAGCAATGATGTATGTTAGTGGTGCTAGCAATGATGTATGTTAGTGGTGCTAGCAATGATGTATGTTAGTGGTCCTAGCAATGATGTATGTTAAGGGTGATGACAATCATGTATGTTAAGGGTGATGGCAATCATGTATGTTAAGGGTGATGGCAATCATCATTGGACCTTATTCTTGAATCTTGACTAATAACAGGAACACTAGTAATTTTTTTGTAGGAAAGAGTTTCCCTGTAGATAAGATAGTTTCCTTATACTTGAAGAGTTTTCTTACAGCTAAGGGGTTTCCTTACAGGAAAGGGGCTTCCTTGTAGGGGAGGGCGTTAAGTTTAGCGGGTAAAGCAGGGAAATGAATTTTAAATTATCTGACAAGAGTAGTAGTTAACCGAGCAAAATCCAGCATTAACAAAGTAAAACGCTCAGTTCCCCAAGGCCAGTCCTGGCACCTTTACTGTTTTTTATCTCCACAGCGGACATAGATAAAAACACTCGCCAGTTATGTATTTTCATTTGCAGATGATACGAAGATAAGCATGAAAATCACCTCGGTAGAGGACACGAAAAACTGCAAGAACATATAAAGTCTTCCAGTGGGCAGTGGAGAATAACATGACGTTCAATAGTGGCAAGTTCTAACTACTTAGATAAGGAAGGAATGTGGAACTCAAGAGAAACACTATGCAAAGTGTAAGATCATCACCAGATGGAATGAAAGAATCATGTGAGAGATCTAGGTGTAATAATGTTAGCTGATATTTTCTTTCAAAGAACACAAGACAAATGTCACAAAAACCATGAAAATGATGGGGTGGAATTAGATTTTTGCCGTCGTAGTGCTAGTTTGTGCACCCCATATCCATCCTGTGGATAGATTGCAGAGCATATGCATACACAAAAGGTCTAGAAACTAGGAATTTATTTCTACCCTAGATAGAACTTTCAGAAGAAGGGAAATAATGGCGATGGTGATGCTTTTCAAATAATTTGTGCTCTCGCTTTGAGTATTGTTCAGTGTCGACGGCTTCTTTCAGGGCAGGAGAGGTATCAGAGCTGGAACAGATAGAGATTATTTATAGCCCGCATACAACCAACAAAACATTCAAATTATGGGGAATGCACTAGTCCTAAATCTGTACTAAGCAGTGGAGAGATGCTTGACAGTATATACGTGGAAGGTGCTCGAGGGTCTGGTCCCTAATCTGGGAGAATGTGTAAAATAAACCCAGTGAAACATGGACGTTGTGGGCATAATGAGAGAAATACACAACCCGCACATAAAAGAGAGAAGCTTACGACGACGTTTCGGTCCGACTTGGACCATTGACAAAGTCATACTCAATGTGACTTTGTCAATGGTCCAAGTCGGACCGAAACGTCGTCGTAAGCTTCTCTCTTTTATGTGCGGGTTATTTGTGTATCGTTCCAGTCACGGTATTGTGCCTTTTTTGTTATTTATAATGAGAGAACATTGTATCAACATCCGTGGGCCCAGATTGTTTAATACTCTATCATAAGATATCAAAAACACTGCCGGAACAGGTGTAGAAGTTTTCAAGAGGAAATTGGACTATGTACCTTTGCCAAGTGCCACATAAATTAGATTGATAGATGTGGGGCCAGCGGCCCCACCAGTAGGATTCTGGTTGATCAGGCAAGCAGAGTTTCCATAGATAAAGTGCTTTCATATACAAATAATATTTGACTTTGTTTTTATGCAGGGTTAGGCAAAGGTAGGTTGTAGTGAGCACATGACGTAATTTGAGGTAAGTCTGGTCGCTCACAATTTTCACTCTCTCGTGCTTGTAAACTTGTTATGTACATAGTGTTTATATATTGTGCATATACTTGCACGTTGGTATTAGTAATGATAGAAGCATTAGTAATGATATTACTAGAGTAGAAATAGTAGTATGTAGTCATAAAGGTATGACTGTGGTCTCCAACCTGGCAGAAAAGATCAGTGTTTGTGTCTGCAAGGTAAATGCTTTTGTGTTTTTTGTCAGAAATAATGGTTAATCTCACCAATGTATTGGAGAGGGCAAGAGCAGTTGAAAATTGAGTAAACACCTTACATAGGGCAAAAGAAATATGGGTGATTGCTAGAAAGTAATTAGCGGTGCTGCTCCTCTCTTCCTTTCCATTTGTCCTTCCTTATAACTAGATAACCTGTTGGGAATATTTCATCTGTTATCTCCATGAGTGTTGTGTCTGTCGGAACTAGTTTAATAAAAGATCAGTTTAATATTCAGACAATGATGGGTGTTTTAAGATTCTGTAAATTAAAAAAAAAAACACTCAATGGAGAAATCAAAGTACAGTACATAGAAGAGAATCCAAATCTTTTAGCATGATAGTAAGCAGCATTTATGAAATGAGAAGGATAGACATGGATCTTGTTATCAGACCTTTCATTTTCCTCAAGTGTGATAGTAACAGTATTGTAATCCTTGAACTTAAGAACTCTTAACATAATTGCCCCAGTGGCTTAGTCCAATGACCCATCTAGTCAGGTCACCAACTTAAGGAAGGAGCACGGAATCAGACCTAGTAGCACAAGCTAGTTAGGTCCAACTCTCACCCACCCATACCCACTCATGTATTTATCTAACCTATTTTTAAAACTACACAACGTTTTCGCTTCTATGACGGCACTCGGGAGTTTGTTCCACTCATCCACAACTCTATTACCAAACCAGTGCTTTCCTATATCCTTCCTGAATCTGAATTTTTCCAACTTAAAACCATTGCTGAGAGGGGGTATTGTGCCTTCAGGGACAGAGCTTTCCACCGTGCTGGCCTCTCATTGCATTTTAGATCTGATTTGTTAGGTAATTGATGATTCAGCAACTCAGTTTTTAGTAACTCGTTGCACACACTGTGAGCTGTTACACTGTGATCACAGTTGCCATAGGCTTTTGTAAAGTATGTATGTTACGTCAGCTTTGTGTTTAAGAGTTCGTATAGAGCCATGTGGTGGTGTAGCAGAGTGCTGGACGGTACCTCGTGAAATAGGATGGGACGTATGGTGGTGTTGAGTGTAGGTATGGTTGGCGATGTTGGTAAGACATTGTGGGTGGTTAGAGGATGGGTTGGGCGGGCGGGCGGAGACATAATGAAAGGCGTGACAGTGTGTGCTGTGGGTGGGGTAGGGGGTTGTAGGGTAGGGGAGGGGGGATGTGGTACCGTAATGCAGATCAATAGGGGGCCGTCTTGGGGGGGATGCTTCCGTCGCTCTCACCACTACCATCACCACCACCATCACCACCGCCATCATCACCACCGCCATCATCACCACCGCCATCATCACCACCGCCATCATCACCACCGCCATCATCACCACCGCCATCATCACCACCGCCATCATCACCACCGCCATCACCACCACCATCACCACCGCCAACATCACTACCACCATCACCACCGCCAACATCACTACCACCATCACTATAACCACCACCACTAGTATCATCACCATAGCTACTATCACCACCACCACCACCATCAGTACTACCACCGCCACCACCATCAGTACTACCACCACCACCACCACCATCAGTACTACCACCACGACCATCATTACTACCACCACTAGCATCACCACCGTCACTACCACCACCATCACTACCACCACCACCATCACTACCACCACCACCATCACTACCACCACCACCATCACTACCACCACCACCATCACCATCACTTCCACCACCATCACCACCACCCTCACCATTACCCTCACTACCACCACCACCACCACTACCACCACCACCATCATCATCACTACCACCATCACTACCACCACCACTACCACCACCACCATCACTACCACCACCATCACCAGACGAGCCTGGCCCAAGGCCGGGCTCCGGGAGTAGAAAAACTCGTGGAACTCATCAGAGGTATATCAAAGGTAAAGGTAAGGTATGCTGTTGTTATATTTGCTGTTTTTAGCGTTATATGGTTCGTGTATTTCTCGCGATATGCTAGGTGCTACATTCATTCCAAGATTCTCTTCTCTAATTTTCATGACCTTGCATTTACTCGGGTTGAATTGAAGTCACTTGCATGACCACATTTGTAGTCTGTTGAGAGATGCTTGGTAATATTAATGTAGAAGGTAGGGCCATAACATTTTGAAGCGAGAGATTCGAGAGAAAATTTAAAAATAAACCCAGTGGAAAGCAGGGGCGCATTTGGAACAATTCGAGAATATCGTATCAGCATTCGTGGTCCCAGTCTATTAAAAATTCTTCCAGAAAATACCAGAAACACTCCAAGGACAAAGTGAAGCTCACAAAAATTAAACTAGTAAAGTACTTTCGCCCAGTTTGTCTCACAGGGCCACCAGCAGCAACAGCCTGGTTGACCAGGCAAGAACCCTGTCAGACAAGCCTGGCCATGGGCCGGACTGCGGGAAAAGAAAAGCTCTGGAAACCTATCAAAGGTATATCCCTGAAGTTTATCGTTGTCCTCTCCTGTAAAGAGGTGGTGTAATCTGAGGACTGGAGGGACCTTGCTGCAGTCGCTGGCCTCTGGGGAAGTGGTGGTGTAATCTGATGACTGGAGGGACCTTGCTACCGTTGCTGGCCTCTGTGGAAGTGGTGGTGTAATCTGATGACTGGAGGGACCTTGCTACAGTCGCTGGCCTCTGGGGAAGTTGTGGTGTAATCTGAGGACTGGAGGGACCTTGCTACCCTCGCTGTCCTCTGGGGAAGTGGTGGTGTAATCTGAGGAATGGACGGACCTTGCTACCGTTGCTGTCCTCTGGGGAAGTGGTGGTGTAATCTGAGGACTGGAGGGACCTTGCTACCGTTGCTGTCCTCTGGGGAAAAGGTGGTGTAATCTGAGGACTGGAGGGACCTTGCTACCGTCGCTGTCCTCTGGGGAAGAGGTGGTGTAATCTGAGGAATGGACGGACCTTGCTACCGCCGCTGTCCTCTGGGGAAGAGGTGGTGTAATCTGAGGACTGGAGGGACCTTGCTACCGTCGCTGTCCTCTGGGGAAGAGGTGGTGTAATTTGAGGAATGGACGGGCCTTGCTACCGTCGCTGTCCTCTGGGGAAGAGGTGGTGTAATCTGAGGACTGGAGGGACCTTGCTACCATCGCTGTCCTCTGGGGAAGTGGTGGTGTAATCTGAGGACTGGAGGGACCTTGCTACCGTCGCTGTCCTCTGGGGAAGTGGTGTAATCTGAGGACTGGAGGGACCTTGCTACCGTCGCTGGCCTCTGGGGAAGTGGTGGTGTAATCTGAGGACTGGAGGGACCTTGCTACCGTCGCTGTCCTCTGGGGAAGTGGTGGTGTAACCTGAGGACTGGAGGGACATTGCTACCGTTGCTGTCCTCTGGGGAAAAGGTGGTGTAATCTGAGGACTGGAGGGACCTTGCTACCGTCGCTGTCCTCTGGGGAAGAGGTGGTGTAATCTGAGGAATGGACGGACCTTGCTACCGTCGCTGTCCTCTGGGGAAGAGGTGGTGTAATCTGAGGAATGGACGGACCTTGCTACCGTCGCTGTCCTCTGGGGAAGAGGTGGTGTAATCTGAGGACTGGACAGACCTTGTTACCGTCGCTGTCCTCTGGGGAAGAGGTGGTGTAATCTGAGGACTGGACGGACCTTGCTACCGTCGCTGGCCTCTGGGGAAGTGGTGGTGTAATCTGAGGACTGGAGGGACCTTGCTACCGTCGCTGTTCTCTGGGGAAGTGGTGGTGTAACCTGAGGACTGGAGGGACGTTGCTACCGTTGCTGTCCTCTGGGGAAAAGGTGGTGTAATCTGAGGACTGGAGGGACCTTGCTACCGTCGCTGTCCTCTGGGGAAGAGGTGGTGTAATCTGAGGAATGGACGGACCTTGCTACCGTCGCTGTCCTCTGGGGAAGAGGTGGTGTAATCTGAGGACTGGACGGACCTTGTTACCGTCGCTGTCCTCTGGGGAAGAGGTGGTGTAATCTGAGGACTGGACGGACCTTGCTACCGTCGCTGGCCTCTGGGGAAGTTGTGGTGTAATCTGAGGCCTGGAGGGACCTTGCTACCATCGCTGTCCTCTGGGGAAGTGGTGGTGTAATCTGAGGACTGGACGGACCTTGTTACCGTCGCTGTCCTCTGGGGAAGAGGTGGTGTAATCTGAGGACTGGAGGGACCTTGCTACCGTCGCTGTCCTCTGGGGAAGAGGTGGTGTAATCTGAGGACTGGACGGACCTTGTTACCGTCGCTGTCCTCTGGGGAAGAGGTGGTGTAATCTGAGGAATGGACGGACCTTGCTACCGTCGCTGTCCTCTGGGGAAGAGGTGGTGTAATCTGAGGACTGGAGGGACCTTGCTACCGTCGCTGTCCTCTGGGGAAGAGGTGGTGTAATCTGAGGAATGGACGGACCTTGCTACCGTCGCTGTCCTCTGGGGAAGAGGTGGTGTAATCTGAGGACTGGACGGACCTTGTTACCGTCGCTGTCCTCTGGGGAAGAGGTGGTGTAATCTGAGGACTGGACGGACCTTGTTACCGTCGCTGTCCTCTGGGGAAGAGGTGGTGTAATCTGAGGAATGGACGGACCTTGTTACCGTCGCTGTCCTCTGGGGAAGAGGTGGTGTAATCTGAGGACTGGAGGGACCTTGCTACCGTCGCTGGCCTCTGGGGAAGTTGTGGTGTAATCTGAGGCCTGGAGGGACCTTGCTACCATCGCTGTCCTCTGGGGAAGTGGTGGTGTAATCTGAGGACTGGAGGGACCTTGCTACCGTTGCTGTCCTCTGGGGAAAAAGGTGGTGTAATCTGAGGACTGGAGGGACCTTGCTACCGTCGCTGTCCTCTGGGGAAGAGGTGGTGTAATCTGAGGACTGGACGGACCTTGGTACCGTCGCTGTCCTCTGGGGAAGTGGTGGTGTAATCTGAGGACTGGAGGGACCTTGCTACCGTCGCTGGCCTCTGGGGAAGTGGTGGTGTAATCTGAGGACTGGAGGGACCTTGCTACCGTCGCTGGCCTCTGGGGAAGTGGTGGTGTAATCTGATGACTGGAGGGACCTTGCTACCATCGCTGTCCTCTGGGGAAGTGGTGGTGTAATCTGATGACTGGAGGGACCTTGCTACCGTCGCTGTGCTCTGGGGAAGTGGTGGTGTAATCTGAGGACTGGAGGGACCTTGCTACCGTCGCTGTCCTCTGGGGAAGTGGTGGTGTAATCTGAGGACTGGAGGGACCTTGCTACCGTCGCTGTCCTCTGGGGAAGTGGTGGTGTAATCTGAGGACTGGAGGGACCTTGCTACCGTCGCTGTCCTCTGGGGGAGTGGTGGTGTAATCTGAGGACTGGAGGGACCTTGCTACCGTCGCTGTCCTCTGGGGGAGTGGTGGTGTAATCTGAGGACTGGAGGGACCTTGCTACCGTTGTTGTCCTCTGGGGGAGTGGTGGTGTAATCTGAGGACTGGAGGGACCTTGCTACCGTCGCTGTCCTCTGGGGAAGTGGTGGTGTAATCTGAGGACTGGAGGGACCTTGCTACCGTCGCTGTCCTCTGGGGAAGTGGTGGTGTAATCTGAGGACTGGAGGGACCTTGCTACCGTCGCTGTCCTCTGGGGAAGTGGTGGTGTAATCTGAGGACTGGAGGGACCTTGCTACCGGTACAAATGTTATTGCATCATGGAATTGTCTATTTCAATTATAAGCGCCAGGTTCCTTCCTTCTCTCTCCATGTTCCTTCCTTCTCTCTCCATGTTCCTTCCTTCTCTCTCCATGTTCCTTCCTTCTCTCTCCATGTTCCTTCCTTCTCTCTCCATGTTCCTTCCTTCTCTCTCCATGTTCCTTCCTTCTCTCTCCATGTTCCTTCCT
Source organism: Cherax quadricarinatus (assembly GCF_038502225.1). Classification (NCBI taxonomy): domain Eukaryota; kingdom Metazoa; phylum Arthropoda; class Malacostraca; order Decapoda; family Parastacidae; genus Cherax; species Cherax quadricarinatus. The sequence continues at coordinate 44,563,217 of NC_091302.1, read as the reverse complement.
TCTCTCTCCATGTTCCTTCCTTCTCTCTCCATGTTCCTTCCTTCTCTCTCCATGTTCCTTCCTTCTCTCTCCATGTTCCTTCCTTCTCTCTCCATGTTCCTTCCTTCTCTCTCCATGTTCCTTCCTTCTCTCTCCATGTTCCTTCCTTCTCTCTCCATGTTCCTTCCTTCTCTCTCCATGTTCCTTCCTTCTCTCTCCATGTTCCTTCCTTCTCTCTCTCCATGTTCCTTCCTTCTCTCTCCATGTTCCTTCCTTCTCTCTCCTTGTTCTTTTCTCTCTCCTAGTTCCTTCCTCTTCTGTCTCCTTGTTCCTTCTTTCTCTACTTGTTCCTTCCTTCTCCCTTTCTCTCTCTCTCTCTCTCTCTCTCTCTCTCTCTCTCTCTCTCTCTCTCTCTCTCTCTCTCTCTCTCTCTCTCTCTCTCTCTCTCTCTCTCTCTCTCTCTCTCTCTCTCTCTCTCTCTCTCTCTCTCTCTCTCTCTCTCTCTCTCTCTCTCTCTCTCTCTCTCTCCCTCTCTCTCTCTCTCTCCCCCCTCTCTCCTCTCTCTTTCTCTCTCTCTCTCTCTCTCTCTCTCTCTCTCTCTCTCTCTCTCCTTGTTCATCTTCTCTCCTTATTTCTTCGTTCTCTCTCCTTCCCCCTACCTCCCTTTCCCTTGCCTGCCACTTTCTCTCCCTGCCACTCTCCTCTCCTCTCCCTC
>NC_091302.1:44555023-44557523 GCF_038502225.1 Cherax quadricarinatus | reverse complement strand
CCTTTTACTTAACCTGTTAAGGCTTGGCTCTAAAGCCTATAGCTATGCCATTTTGGCTTTTATTTATCAAAGAAATTACAAAGATTCAGTAACCATACAGTTAAACAACGGACAAAACTTGACAAATGGAAACAATGAGGTTTATATAAAAAGACTATCAAGTATAAAGTAATATAATGTAATAGAAACTATAAAATAAAATCTGACTCACAAACATCTTACTCTAGTAGTTATTTTTCCACTTAAGCCTAAAAAGGCTGTTTGTGAGAAAAACCAGAGGTAGACTATTTTTGACTTATTTCAGTGATGTGGTTTTTGAACTTTTCTGGCGCCATTATAAAGAGTCTTGATACTTAACTTTAACCTCCAGTACATTTGTGACTTCTGTTTTTTATCCGTGAAGTAGAAGTAATGTTGCTTATATTAACTTTGTCATTCACAGCTTCTAACACTTCACCATGAGAACTCTGCAAGTGTCTTCAAGTTTAACGTTCTTGTAGACGCACTTTTGTCACAACCAATAAAACTACTAATATTTACATAGTTTTTTTTTTCAGAATCGTCATTTATAATACATTAATAAACCTAATGTTTGTCATATGTTATAAAATCTTTAAAAACAGCCGACTTTGTTGACATTTTTTTCAATTATGATTTTCTTCATAGGTTACCGCTTTTATTTATTTTTATATCTTGAAGTATGTAATATTTTCAAATTTGCAGACAACTTGAAATTAAAATAAATCCTGAAAATAATATATATCCTGAAAAAATGGTTAATCAAATTATTTTATGTGAAATATGAAATTTTACAATATTATATACAATTTAAATTTATTAGGAGTCGGGGTCTGTACATTTTACCGACTCCGACTCCAGTAACCCAAGAATTAATTTCGACTCCAACTCCACAGCCCTGCTTCTGATAGTCAACTTCTTACAGAATAACTATATACAACTATATATAAGTAACCCGCACATAGAAGACTGCGGGTTATTTGTATATTGACTTGGTTAATGATCAAAGTCGGACCTAGATGTCGTCATAAGCTCATCTCTTCTATGTCCAGGTTATTTGTGTCTTTTAGGATCTTAGAAATTCCCTTGTATGTTCATTTTGGGTTAAAATACTATTCGGTATTATTTGCCAGACAATGCTGTTGTCTATCATCCATTTTACATTGGAAAAGTTCAAGTTTTCTTCATTGAACTGCGTCTTTGTAACGTGTCACCTGGCCCCCTACCTCTCCTGGCATCTCAAAACATCCTGTGACTCCACACTATCTAATACCCGGTGTGTGTGTGTGTGTGTGTGTGTGTGTGTGTGTGTGTGTGTGTGTGTGTGTGTGTGTGTGTGTGTGTACGTACTCGCCTAATTGTACTTAATTGTGGTTGCAGGGGTCGAGACTTAGCTCCTGGTTGCTTACTATGTCCCCTATCCCTGCTCCATGAGCTTTATCATACCTCGTCTTAAAACTTTGTATGGTTCCTGCCTCCACTACATAACTTGCCAGACTATTCCACTTCCTGACAACTCTGTGACTGAAGAAATGCTTCCTAACATCTCTCTGACTCATCTGAGTCTTCAACTTCCAATTGTGACCCTTTGTTTGCGTGTCCCCACTCTGGAACACCCTGTCTCTGTCCACCTTATCTATTCTTCGCAGTATTTTGTATGTCGTTTCATGTCTCCCTATCCCTCCTGTGTGCGTGTGTGTGAGCATGTGCGCGCGCGTGCAAAATTATCTATTTTTAGATAGAGGATTAGAGCTATGCTCGTCCTGTCACATTCTCTTTAATTAATTTATCATGCAGTACATATTTGAAATTTCCAACGGTGTGTGCGTGGGGGGGGGGGACGGACGCACGCACGCAAACGCACGCACACGAACACGCACGCGAAACACGCGCGCACACTAACGCGCGCGCGCGCGCGCACACACACACACACACACACACACACACACACACACACACACACACACACACACACACACACACACACACACACACACACACACACACACACACCCATCCATCACTGTTGGGTGTTACCACCCCTGTGACCCATCACTGCTGGATGTTACCATCCCTATGACCCATCACTGCTGGGTGTTACTACCCCTGTGACCCATCACTGCTGGATGTTACCCCTGTGACCCATCACTGCTGGATGTTACCACCCCTGTGACCCATCACTGTTGGATGTTACCACCCCTGTGACCCATCACTGCTGGGTGTTACCACCCCTGTGAGCCATCACTGCTAGTGTTACCACCCCTGTGAGCCATCACTGCTGGTGTTACCACCCGTGACCCATCACTGCTGGGTGTTACCACCCCTGTGACCCATCACTGCTGGGTGTTACCACCCCTGTGACCCATCACTGCTGGGTGTTACCACCCCTGTGACCCATCACTGATGGGTGTTACCACTCCTGTGACCCATCACTGATGGGTGTTACCACCCCTGTGACCCATCACTGCTGGATGTTACCACC